>NC_056742.1:221893192-221995692 GCF_019279795.1 Protopterus annectens | reverse complement strand
GCACCAGCAGCATTGACTTCACCTTCTAGCACATACAGGTGTAGCAAACCTGCAGCAGCCCTTAGCATTATCTCAGTTAAAATTCCCAAGTCTGTACTCCAATGGTCCAGAGTACTGAGGGAAAATCAGAATATAGGGTGTATGCATACTTTATACAAGTTTGCTATATGTTCAGAATGTGTGATTGACTGACTGTGATGCATTCCACCTGCCTTTAATATAATTAGCATAATTTAATGGCCCTATTTTACTGTGCAATGTGGCATGCTGGGGAAACATGTGCATCTGAGCTTAGGAGACCCTAGAAGTGACAGGACCCCCCACCCCCGATGTCAGCCACATCCGGTGTAAACATCAACATGGTCTTAGAGCCTACAAAAAGGGAATATGTGGACATGATTACTCCTTTTTGCTATTCAATAAATCCACCTCATTTGCACATACATATCTGTGCTAACAGCCTGGAAACTACATGCTTCATAGCCCTATGACCTTATCTACAGCAGCAATGCACCATTGTACAGACCTGACGCAAGGTCCTATAATAAATTTCTGTCAAATATTATAAAATCCTGTTTTTACCTATTTTTTTTATTTTATTTTTCTACTAAGCATGTTTGCACACTGCAGCTTGTAGAGCAAGCATGCTAAGATTATTAAAAAAAGTATTAATTTAACTTATTCTCTTCCTCTTTCTTTTTTTTTTTTAAAACAAGTTTATTATTTTTAACATACAAAGTAAATATCATAACAATTTTATACAAGTAATTAAAATAGAAATGGTTATAACATTCAATAAAATAACCAAAGTATTTACAAAGACATCCACTACAATCAAATCAATTAATTAAACTAAAATACCATGCTATTATAGCTAAGATTTATTTAACAGATTTTGTAAAGTATCCCATATAATATAGTAAGATGTTTTTCTAGTAGTTCTTGATTTTATTGTCATCAATTCCATATGGCACACTACAGTCATAACATTTTTAAATTCATTAAATGAAGGAGGAGTATCTGAAATCCAATTTCTGGTTATTATTTTTCTAGCCACTGCTAGAATAGACCATAACAAGGGAAGCTTAACCTTTTTAACACTTTGAGGAACAGGAGTGTTGAATAATATAAGTGATTTAGAAATAATGAAATTATCTGTAAAAAGAGCCTGCAAAAAATCATTAATTGATTTCCAATATTCTTTCAATTTTATACAGTCATAAAACATATGTGCCCCATCAGCATTAATTTCTACATTACATCTTTTACATAGATTGTCTTTATTATTTATTTTATTCATCATCAAAGGTGTATAAAAGGATCTATGTAAAAAATTCCAAGTAAAAAGTCTCCAAATAATGGAAGAAGTAGTTTTATAAGCAGATTCCAATATATATTGTTTATCTTGTTGGTTTGGTGATTCACCATTAATGGAAGTGAAATATTTCCAATAGGTATCTACACTATAATAAGTTTCTTCTCTGATAATTTTATGTATGTATGAAAGCTTACCTTTATCAGAAACTTTATGTTGTAAATTTAATATCAAGTAATCAATCAGTATTGGAATAGATTCTTTAACTGTTATGGACATTAATTCAAGTTTATTAATAAGATGTTGTCTAAAGGTCTGAACTTCTAACCAACAAGTTTCTCTCAGATCAAATTCTTGTTTTAAGTAGTCTAAATTTTTAACTTTATTATCAGATAGCAACTGATACCAGTACTTTAGATCATTTTCTGTGACTAAAAGAGTTCTTTCTGAAGTGGATGACAAAAGCATACCTTGTGTATACATTATAGGGAATAGAATAAAATTCCATTCCTTATACTTAGGATGCATGAATATAAAATTACGATAACTAGTAATAATGCTTAATGGATAACTAACTATATGTTTTGGTGTAATAGGTGAAGTACAAAATTTTTTTAGTTACCATAACATGGAGTTATTTACAATCGTATTTTTATGTGTTAAAGAAATTTTCACGAAGTGAATACTAATTAGTTCCCAGTAATCTTTCCATTTTGCAAAATATGACTGATCTATTAACAAAGTAATAACTTTTATAATAGAAGAGATAGTATATAAGTTAAAGTCTGGAAAAGAAATGCCCCCTTGAGACCAGCTATTAGTATGTTTCTTTAATGCAATCCTAGGTCTATTAGGCGCCCATAAGAAATTTAACATTAGTGTATTCAATTTCTTGATAATTATTTTTGTAGGTGGGAGTATTATTGATTGTATTAAGTATAATATCTTGGGGAATATTATCATTTTGATAATTGTAAGTCTCTCTTCTATAGTAAAAAACATATTATTCCAGCTATTGAAAAGATGTTGTATATTAAGAAGACAGGTACTATAATTATTATGTATAATAGATTTGATATCCTTAGTTAGTATTATACCCAAGTATGTTATCTGACCCGAATTGCGTATATATTTACTAAAATCACTAATAAGGACATTTTTTCGTGTGTATATATAGGTAATATTTTAGTTTTTTCTTCATTGAATATTAAACCAGAAATATTTTTAAAATTCATCATTTTATCAAATAGGGATTGCATAGAAGAATTAGATCCTGCTGATGTGATTAGAACATCATCTGCAAAAAGTTGAATTTTAGATGTTGTATTTTCATCTGTATCAAATCCTTCTATATCAGTACTGTTTCAGATCAGATTAGCCCAAGGCTCCATTATTAAAGTAAATAATAATGGAGAGAGCGGACACCCTTGTTTTGTACCTTTTAAAATGGGTATTTTTTGTGAGACATATGTTCCTATCTTAATGTAAGCCAGTGCTCCTTTATATAAATGTTCAATTAGATTTACAAATGCATCTGAAAAGTTTGTGCACTTCAGTAAGATAAACAAGTAGTCCCAACTTACTGAATCAAATGCTGAACTTATGTCGAGACTAATAAGTGTTAAATCTTTCTTTTTCCTATTTGCAAAATCAATTAATGTTAGAGTTCTCCTTATATTATCAAAAGTATTTCTATTTAGAATGAAGCCTGTCTGATCTATATCTATAATGCCTGGGATGATTGCCTTCAATCTATCAGCAAAAATACTCATAAACATTTTATAATCAACATTAAGTAATGAAATAGGTCTGTATGAAGTGCATCTAGCTGGATCTTTATTGGGTTTTAAAATTGGCGAAATAAATGTGTATTGCCAAGATGGGGGAGTTATTAACTCATTTTGGGCCAAAATAAAAACCTTATGTATTAATGAGTATGTACTTTTAGAAATAATTTTATATATCTCAGGTATAATACCATCATTACCTGGTGCTTTGTTTGATTTAAGCTTGTTTATTTGTGTAACAACCTCTGTATATGAAATATTTTTATCCAATAGTTTAGTCTGTTGTTCATTAAGTTTTTTATTCATGTTTGTAGTTATAAATTTCTTTATTTTATCTTTAGGTTCCATGTTAATGTTATTGTGATTAATTTTGTGAAAGTGATTTCTAAATTCATCTAATATTTCTAGTAGACTAGAAACATTCTTCTTTTTCCTTAGAGAGAAAATTTCTTTGATATAATTTTGCTTATTCAACCTTTTTGTTTTATTTTTAAGTCTATGTAAGTATTTGGGACTTATTTCTCTAAAGTTATTTTAACTTTATGAGTTAAAATTTCTTTGTATTTCTCATTTAGTTTGTTTATTTCTTCAATGACTTTTTTATCCATAATATTTTCTTTATTATTATGCTTATAAGAGTCTAATTTACTTTGAATATCTAATAATTCCTTATCCCAAGATTTCCTTTTATTATTATACCATCTAAGACTTTGTCCATATAGATATGATTTTAAAGCATCCCAAACATAAACAATGGAGACTTCAGGAATATTATTTATGTCTAAAAAATGTTGCACTTCTGAAAGTATATAATCTTTATAGTCTTTTAGTTGAGTTAAGTATGCTGGTATCCTTTTGATCTGAACATTGAAAGTACTCTTTATCATGAACTCAAAAACAATTGAATTATGATCTGATATAGGACACAAAATGATTTTAGAATTAATTAATTCTGTTACCATCTGGTTAGAAATAAAGACTCTATCTATTTTTGAATAAGTTTTATATCTGTTAGAAAAAAAGGTGTATGGTAATGATTTTGAGTCTATCTGATTATTAATATCATTCAAATGATATGAATTAACAAACTCTTTTAAATGTTTTGCATTAGATGTAATTTTCCTTTTTCCTATAGTAGTAGTATCATTTTCATGTAGGATACAATTAAAGTCACCTGCTAAAATAATATCTCCTATAGAAAATGATATGATCTTATTAAGATGGTATTTCACTGTATTAATACCAATTCCTGGTATCCAATATACATTGATTAATGTATATGTTTTTCCATTAATTTGTATTGTAACCATACAAAACATTCCTTTATCATCTTCATAAGTCTTGATAGTTTTAGGTATGGGCATACTTTTATTCCATAAAATAGCAACTCCTCTTTTTTTCTGAGTGTGCTCTGAACTAACTAATACTGTATATTTATTAGTGGCTAATTTATCAATATCTTTTTTCAAGAGATGTGTTTCTTGAAGGAATACTAAGTTGGCCTTATGTAAATTAATGTATCTCATTAAGCTTGCCCTTTTACATGGATTATTCAGTTCATTAATGTTTAAAGAAATTCCTTTTAGAGAAGTCATTTGGCATTATTTAAACATATACAACTTATAATCAGAATAACAATTAACAAAATAGGTAATGTTATACCTCCTCCTTTAGGTGTACCTTTAAATAAAGCTGTATTTATTGAAACTCTTATGGGATTTTGTATAAACTTCATTTTTGCTTGTAGTGACAGTAAGTTTATAAAATGCATTGTGGATGTCAGAACTATATACAAACAATAGTAAACAGAAGAAAATAATATAAGGATAAAACCTTGCACCCAGCCTGGAGTTAAAAACTCCAACTTTGAGTAGCACATACCACTCAAGTTAACCCCCTACCCTAAGCAGCAGTACCTCAGCTGCCACCTTATCAATTTAATACTGGTTATTATTAACTAAAGTTAACCTCTTTCAATTAAATTAGCTAGTAAGACAAAGCTAAACATTTGATAAATCAGCATCATATAAACAAATAGGAACTTTTAGAAACAATTCTTACTACTATGTACATCTATTTAGTATAATACATTTATAATCAAATAGCATTCAAATAAACTTGATATTGGGAATCAAGAAGAGAGAGAGAAAGAAAAGAAGAGAAAGAGAGAGAGAGAGAGAGAGAAAGAAAAGAAAAACAAAAGGGGGCATATCTACATATTAATTTATTCAAAGTTTGTAAAAATAAGTTCTTATGTTCATTTAGAGTCAATAACTTAGGTTATTATGGTTCAGACATTACATATATTAGGATATTCCTATTTTCTGTCATAGAAATGCAGTTAACAGCTTCTAAAAGACTTTAAATTACTTGCATCAAAGCTTTTCTTCTCATACTTATTATAGCCAGTTAAATAAAATATTTAGGTTCATAAATATGGTTACAAATCATACTGCATAGCTATGTAAATTCCCAGATATACTTAAATCATTGTGATGAAAGCCATCTGAATTTTATATATCTGAACTGCTGCTTTAAAATATGTCACATGACAACTTCTCCTAACATAAAATCATAATGATATTTATGCTTGTCAGTTAGATAAGTCAAATGAATTGTAGTATTATATATGTTTAAATCATAAGTATTTACATACATTAATATGTTGCAGTCATGTAAACTTTCAAAAACATATGTATATATGATTTACTTTCTATGCCTTCTAAAATATCACACTAGCTTACTATGACATACTGAATCATTTAAAATCATTATAACTTTCATATTTTATAAATTATAACATAAATAAGTAAGTAATTATAAAAAATAACTCACATTTAAATGTTATAGAGTTCATTATTCATCGCAGCGTCGCATTTGCAGCAGTTCTACTTCCTGGTAGAGTGTTCTTCTTGAATCTGCGATGTGTCAGTGTGAATTCAGAGGTCAAAGTTCAAAATGACTGCATTCAGCTTCTCTGCGTGTATTCTGAGTGTTGAAGCTTTTAAAACAACTCAAGGACACTATTCACGAGGTAACCCACATCCCAAATTGTCTCCCTTAACATTCTGGTGGGAATTTTAACAAATGCAAGTGACTGACATTCATTTAGCAATACAAATGAAACTAAACAGAGTAAAACCTTCCCGAAGTATTTTACATGTTATTACAGTCTCTATGACAGTGAAACTAAGCCCACAGTTATTAACATATAATACAACTAACCTTTTATGCCCCAATTCAGTTTTTATACAAATCTCACTTTATACAAGTATCAGTATTATCTAAAGCATGTAAATGTACTTATATGAAGGAAAAAAAAAGAGAGAGAGAAAAGAAAAGAAAGAGAGTAGAAAATAAGAAGAGAGTGAGAGAAGAAAGAGAAAAAATAAAAAAGGAAGCTATAAAAATTATCTACAGTGAAAAATTACTTGCTGTTTATATTATTAAAGATAGATATGAAACATATTATTTACTATTATTTTAGTTCTAATTATTAGTAATTAAATCATAACAGATTATTTGTAAACATGTATAAGCAATAGAATCATGACAAAATATTTAGCAACAGTATTTAAACAGCATATATACTTTTTTTCTTTTTTAAAGAAAACTAATAAGTTATTATTCTACTTACCATATTTTCATCATACTTCTCTCTCTGCCCTCCCCCACCCCTTACTGAATGCATAGTCTAAAAAGAATGACATTATTTAAAACAAGAAGAGAGAAGAGAGAAAAAATATATCAAATTACTAACCTTGGGTCTCTTTATGACAAAGAGAGACAAGTTGATTGATAGCTTGTTATTTGTTCCTCAGATATTTTGACTATTTATGAAACAAAAACAGTTCGTTGTACACAGAAAATAACTTTGATTAAATCATTTTTAGGATATTTGTGGCTTTCTGTAGATGAAGTAACTGCATTTGAAGAGATTAGTATTGAAGAAAAAGAGAGAGAGAGAAAAAAAAAAGAAAAACATAGAACATGTCATTTGTTTTTTAGTCTCTTTTTCTTCTCTGAAGTCTTCCACGAAGCCTCTGTTGCCAACCTCTTTAATGAAGGACTAGCCCATTCCATTTCCTCTATTTTATCCAAAATCTTATTTTTTTTGATATACAGCAATGCAGAGTCTAAGTCTTCAAAAATTCTAGGGCCATCAGGTAGAAAGATTTTTAGTTTGTCAGGAAACAGAAGGTAGGTTTTAAACTGTGCTTTCTTAAGTTCTCTTATTAATGGCAGGAAAACTTTTCTTTTAGTTATTACCAAGGAAGAATAGTCATTGTCAAAATGCACAGTTGCCTCATTAATTTTAACAGGTGCTTTAACCCATGCAGATTTAAGTACCATCTCCTTGTCATAGGATGATAGAAATCTAACTATAACTGATCTAGGATACTTTTTGTTAGTGTTAACATTAGATATGGATCTATGGGCTCTCTCAATACCAAAAGAAAATGCTTCTGGTAAGTCTAAAGTTTTAGGAAGCCAAGTGTTTAAAAAAGAAGTAATATTGTTACCTTCTATATTTTCTGGCAGTCCAGAAATCCTAATATTATTGCGCTTAGATCTATTTTCCAGGTCATCAAGTTTAGTTTGTAGATGTGTATTCTGCTTCAGCAAAAACTCAATGTTAATTTCTTCTTCCTGGATTCTATTCTCCATGTCATTAACAGTCTCTTCTATGCCTGTAATCTGAGTCTTTTGTTGTTGCAAGTCAAGATGTAATAGATCTATTTGTTTTGTAGTTTTTTCTATGAAGTTATCAATTTTAGTATCCAGTTTGTCCATTTTGGTAGTAAGTTGCTGAATTGTAGATATCAGAGACTGAAGTTCTTTCTTAATGCTGGAATCCAGAGAATTTGTCTTACTGGAACTCATTTCAAACAGAGGAGCTGACAGAGAAATCTCCAAAGTGTTTTCTGACAGGAATATTATTGAAATTTTCTTTCTTTTTTAGATATTATTCAAGAAACTGATATTCCAAACGTATTTAGAAAGAAAATTATTTCATAAATTATTTAAAGTAATTATTTCCCGTCGGTGCTGTGAGATTGGTGGAGCTGAAGAAATCTGCTGCTATCCTGTGTTCATCCTTGGCCACGCCCCCTTCTCTTCCTCTTTCTGACATCCACAATAATAGTTTTGCTCATATGTGTATGCAGTCTAACATTTTAAGGAAATTTAAGTCCACATTTCTGCAGTTTTACATCCCCATTTGTCTGTCTAGACTCCCGTCCATGTAATTTTTCCATGTACACTACAGACACTGACGCAGAGTCTGAACATAAGCTGTTCTGCTTGTTGGATTGCTCAAGCTACCTCATTTGCATGAGATTCACCTGCTTGTGAGGTGATTTGCATGCCACAGAATTTTCCCTGTTTGTGCATGCATTGGTGCCGCTCAGCAGTGCTTACTGAGTCTAACAATGTTTGTGGCCATGTAGACTTTATTGAATTCCAACCAAAGTAAATCATCATTCTGATTTGCACCGAAGTTCAAAAATTAGCAAATCGAAAACCAGATTCGCTGATTTTCAAACTTCAATTCAAATACAAAGCATAATGCAGGGGGCTACACCCCCTTTGCTCCCCACACCCCTACTTTATTATTCTAACTCCGAGGTCACACTACAGTGTTGAAAAGGTCCACTTCTCGATCCCCACTTTAGTGCACCTCGCACCAAAAATGCCGAATCTGCAATTAGCGAATGTTACTGTGCATTCGCTCATTGCACATTCAATGCATTCTGTTTTTGGCTTTCTGAAAACTTGAAAAAGTCCTTTCAGACTTTTGAATGTCATCCATGTGCATTTCACACATGTAAAGGTAAGCCGTTTTATAATAATGGCTCTTCAGAAAAATTGCTTCATTCATCCAATGTGATTCCTGTAAAATATTTTTTTTTTATATATTTTCTCAGTCTGTCATTATGCATATTAAGGCTGTGTCATCCTACTCCTGTGGATCATTTTTGAAATAGTTTGATAAATAGGACTATATGGCATTGTCTGACAGTCTGTTCTACTTTCTGGCAAGTGCTGTGCTTTATGGGAATGGCTTTTTACTTGATTTTTTCATTGTGATTGTTGAAACAACATGCATTGTGCAAACATGCTTTGCTCTGTAGTTATGTATTTTTCTTTACTGTTGTGACTGCACAATTGACATATATGAGTAAAGAAATGGGGAGTCAGGCCATTTATGTGGGAAATTCAGTGAGTTATCCCTCTGCAAAAAAAAACATCTGTTACCTTTTGAGTTAATATACATGATTTAAAAAGGTTGATTAAGTGTAGCTTATACAAACTTTAACAAAGGTAAATCTACTTGAGATGCCTTAATATTTCTGTTATCTTGTCTTTTTTCTTCAAAATAATACATATAAAGCAATAACATATACTTTATATAAATTTGAAAGTATCTTCATAGTTGCTTATCTTTGCATCATCAATGAAGAGGTTTATGTTAACTTCCAGTCCATCTGGAATGTCATTATACAGACAAGGAAAAATAACCAGCCTTCGTTTTGACTACTATGATACGCCATTTCCAGCCATCCGTTCACTTGAGTGATTCCCTTTTGCTACAGCAACATTGTATCCCGTTGTATAGCAAGTTTTCCAGCCAATGAGCTACCATATCACCTCTTAAATCTTTTCAACTTGTTCTCCATCTTTGTTGGTCATCTATGCTAGATATATTTATGAAATGTATGTCTGCCACATCTATAATCACTTTTTCATGTGTGATATGTGGGATACTCATTCACATTTTTCTTGCAGAGTTCCCAAACAATATCTGGAAAAATAAAATGATCACTTTTGATTTGTAGAGCTTCAGATTTCAGAAATGATTAATGGCTATTTATGTACCTGGCCAGAACAGGGTTATAAAAGCTGCTGAAGTACTATGTAAGTGCCATACATAACTTTGTCAAGAAATTCAGTTGCAGTTTAATAATGAACTTGTAGGCAATAGTTTTCCAGAATCTTGGAAACATATCAGATGAGATATGTTTATCCTAATTTAATTATCCTGAATGAGTGTAAGAAGCTTTTCTGTATTTTTTTCTGTATTCACAAACATTACGTGAAAATTTTAATACTTGACAATAAAGTGCTCTCTTTATTTTAATTCATGTTTTACCATTCCCACTGCTTTCCTAAAGTATGCTGAAACAATATAGAACAGATAGTATACACATAGGTTTATTCACAGCAGTCAGAAATAAATGTTCAGCTATAGTACTACAATGAATATTATTGAAGACAATTTGAAGGAATATTTTTTTTATTTTGAAGAAGGCCATTGTTGTTCAACAGCTTTGAAAGGTTTGTCTGACATCACCTTACTGAAGTCAAGTGTGCTGTCTCCGGTTCATTGTTCCATAGGCTTCTAGATGTATCGGCATCCTTTTCTTCCAGAGTAATTAAGTGATTACATGTATAAGTGCAGTCAAATTGATAAGTTGAATACTTTTAACTTCTGTCTGTGTGCAATGACCCATTGCATATCAATCCCTTGGAATTATATAGGGAGAGGTCTGCATAACTGTGTTAAGTAAATTTACCATAACTGTAGATGTACAAATGATCACTGCTACAGTAGCTTTAGCTATATGGAGTTGTATTCTGCCAAGAATATAAAAGCCAGCCAGTTTCCAAAGCTTCAGGGAATCTTCCACATGCCCAAGCTGTCAATGAGCTTAAGCTGAGCTGAATAAAAGACAAGTTTGGTGAGAAGCCCATCAGAGATTTCTGCCAACAGAGAGGGAGGCTGAGCCCCGAAGAGACAATGGTAGGTAGCATCAACAAAACATAAATGTCCACAACCTAGCATAAAAAACACACCAAAAAACAATGGAGAGGGCAGGAGGGAGTGACTATTGCAGTAGTGGTTATTCGACCATCTACTGTTAATGGTAATTTCAACACACATGACTGTACTATGTTCATTGTAGTGAGCACTGCTGCAGTAGCCTTGGCTATGTGTGTGGATTACCATATCTAACTACATTTGGGAGGTCAAAGGAGAAGAGTCTTGGAGCCCTTTAGAATGGTCCTAGAAAGCTTGATCTGGGCCTATAGAAAGAATGTAACCCTTTCCAAAAAAGCCATAGATGATGTCAAAGCCTTGGTAGAGTGGGCCTTGACTCTGCCTTGAATAGAATTTCTGTGGTGACTATAACAAAAGGTAATAGTATTAGACAACCATTTTGACATAGCCTGTTGTGAAACAGGGTACGATTTCTTCTTACCTTCTCAAGAAATAAACAATTGATACAAAGATCTGAAATATTTACTTCTGTCAACATAATACCTAAGCTGTCTGTGGACATCCAGGGTATGGAGTAGCCATTAAAGAAAAGCACAAGGTGTCCATCAATCATTTAAAGTCTCAGAGGAGGGTATTCTTTGGCAGCAAAAAGCTTTGAATGGCTTTAAACCCAGGCACACCTTTTAGTTTTAGTCAACGCTGCTAGAGCTAGCTTGACAATTTGGTGCATGGAAGGTGCCCTGAAGCTTTGGAAGGAATATAATTAAGGGTGCTGCAGCAGTGATCAATATAATGAACATCTCTAATTCTCAGAATGACTGCACTGCCCTACGTATGCTTAAACCTCACTAGGGAACAAATGATACAAACAGCTCTCACTCGTGAGTAAAAAAACAGGTAATGTAATATTGATAGTCAGAGAAGGAACATAATAATAATAATAATAACAATAATAATAATAATAATAATAATAATAATAAAATAACGACTTCATGGTGAACAACTAACCTTAGTATTTACTTAAATAATCCATACATATGACTCTTCTCATCTCACAGGGTTCTCATTCAATAGAATGGTGTATTATAGCAATAACCCACGCCTGGGTATGGGTAATGCTGGATTTATCCACGGTTGGTGTGGTTTGGTCATGAGGGTGAAGCCCGAGTGGCCAAACAAAGCCAACCATGGGTAAATCCAGCATTACCCACACCCAGGCTGGGGTTATTGCTATTATACAATGACATTATTTAAGAAAAAAAAAATTACTTTTCTTAAATAATGGCATTGTATGGTGCCTCCTTGCTGCCCTTCCGCAGCTGTGTGGGTATTCTGCGGCAGTTCTGATGTACTGCGCATGTGCATGCCTACACAGTACATCAGAGCTGTGGGCAAAAGCAACGGAGATCTTGCTTTCTTTTTAAAAAATGTTTTGCTATGTTAAATGAGTTTAACATAGCGAGACAGCTTTAAAAAAAGCAACGGAGAATATCCGTTGTTTTTTTAAAGCTGTCTGGCTATGTTAAACCCATTTAACATAGCGAGACAGTTTTGAGAAAAAGCAATGGAGAAAGCAAGATCTCCGTTGCTTTTTAAAAACTGTTTCACTATGTTAAATGAGATTAACATAGCGGGAAAGCTTAAAAAAAAGCAACGGAGAATCTCTGTTGCTTTTTTAAAGCTGTCTCACTATGATAAACTCTTTTAACATAGCGAGACAGTGTGAAGCAATGGAGATCTTGCATTCTCCGTTGCTGTAAAAAAAGAGTTAGAGTAATGGAAAAAGTCTGGGCGACTGGACCTTTTTCCATTACTATAACTCTGATTTACAAAGTGTACGCTGACCAATCAGCGTGCACGTTTTTGAATATTTAATTGGGGGTCGTTGTATAATATAATGTACTGCACTGTATGGCTGGCTGATAAATAAAACGACCATTCACTAATCAGATCTAAAGAGGTTATGCAAAAATCTGAGTTAATGTCTCCAGGTGTCAAATGTTCAAGAAGCAAAGGATGCAGTAATTAAGGAAGATTGTAGAACTGCTAGATTATTATCATGAAAAGATAAGAAAGTAAGTCTAACTTACTCACAGGTTCAAAAACAACTGAGCACAGTGTCTCATAATGAGAGCTATTATGAAGCAAGGGTAAATGAGTATGTCTGCTTCCAGAACATCTAATAAATGTTATTAGATATAAATTATTGAAGGGTGAGCTGTGAAAAAGAAATAGCAACATGACTAGATTCCAGGTGACATGACTTCTCACTTGTTAATGAATTGCAAGTTGAATTGCAAGTCCATAGTTTAAAGTAATGCATATGCATATCAAATCATTTAATCTCTTGTTGCATTATTAATGCATTTAACGACAGGACATTGTTTTCTGTTAGAGTTTTTGGATGTTATTGATTGAAGTGATAGAAAACATACATTGCTAGAAAACTCAGAATATATAGTATTTTTTCAGTTGATGTGAAAGATGTGAAAGCACAAGTAAAATATGAGAAAAGCTTAACATAAGGAGATAAGATTATATCAGCCAAATGCTCTGGATTATGCAGAATACTCTGTATAAAAAGGCTCTCTGAGGTGCTTTTCCGCTGTTCTCCATTGAACAGTGGTGGCTCCGCTTTGCCTGTTTTGATTGGCTTGTATATTGCAAACAGACCCACTCTGCATTTAGGTAGTTGAGCCAAACAAGAAATGATTTTCTAGATAAAGCAAACAAATGAGATGAAAAAGAAACTGGCCAAGTTTTGGAGTTGTTCTTCCACAGGTGGCAGTATTCGTAGTGAAGAAGTAAAGACTTGGAGGACCTGAGGAATGCATTGGAGAAGGAGATTTGGATTGAAGGACTAAGAGGCAAGATAAGGACAAGCTGCAGAGTGTAGGAGAATGCACAGCAGGGTGCTACCAGTCCAAATTTTTGCTCAACTCATAGAACAATCTTAATTCCATCTTAACCTTAAGGTGTGTGTTTTATTGAGCATAGTTAAGACATCGGGATGGTGGCACTTCTGCTGGGCTGGTTAGAAGGTTTTGTGAAGTTTGCCAGCCTTCCTTTTTTATGCTACAGTTACTGGAGGTTATAGCTGACTACCTTGCTGTTTTTTTTCTCTTCTGGACCTTACGGTTGTTTCTGATGGAGCTAGTTGACATAGCTGTACATTGGTAAGTTCCTGACTTCATCTGGTTAATATCAGGATTAGAAAGAGGATTTTTTATTTAGTTTTTATAATTATTTGTTGTGGGGAGTTCTACACAGAAATGTAAGCTTTCCTTTGTGAATTATTGGGGATTGCAGTGGGTCATTGATAGTATTTAAATTCATTAATGCCAGATTGGAGGTTTATGTTGATTAATGTTGCTTCATTTTATTCAGTTAGTGAAGATTAGGATTAGAAAGAGGCTTCATTTTCATTTTTTCTTTTTTTTGGGGGGGGGGTTGTTCTGCATATAAGTTATCTTTTCCTTGGTGAGTTGGTGCAGATTATAATGAGTCAGTAATGGTAGACATTGTTTTTATACTTTGTCATATTTGAAGGAAATGAAATGTAAATGATGTTTGGCAACAAACCAAGTTGTCCCAATACATCTTCATGAAGGGTGAGATGGATATTAGTGGGTGTTAAGTGAGTTGGGGAAGTGAAAGGGTTAAGTGGGGGCAGGAAGGATTGGGAGGAAATGAGATAAGGTTAGGGAGGGGCTTAAGAGGTTTAGACAAGTGTAGCTGGATAAGCAATCACATTTTGGCATGAACTTGCTATAGGTTTTCATTCCGTTCAGGTTGAGCCATGATTAGAGTCTAGAAGGAAGCAGTCTAAAAGGAATGTATTCTCATGGAGTGGATTCCTAGGTGGTACAGTGGATTCATGGGTAATCTTACTTTATTTAGTTTCATTAGGGTGTGTTTCAGGTATGGTATGCAAGAGTCTAAGGGCTTTACAGATGATGGGTACACTGAACGATCTTTGGCACTTAACAGTTCCTGTTATGGTAGGTAGTTGGTTGAACAACTTTGGGTAGAAGGGAGGGGGAACAGCCTGGTCAGGCTGGTTGGTGGAGAAGAGGGACAGGCTTGTCCACTTCTGTTTCCCCTCTGGTCTATGGATATTCATTTCAAGGAGCTGGGGAAAGGGCAATTAGCAGCTGGAGGAAGCTTGCTGAATAGATGAGTAAGCTGAGGTAAGGATGCTGCTTATTTGGTGGAAGGTAATTCAATGAATGGTGTATGAAGTGAGATGGGACGCTGCTTCATAAGTAAAGTAAGCAACCAAAGGTATGGACCCTGCTTACTGGGGCAGGGTGAGTAGGTACGCTGCCCTGATTAACATTACAAGGATGTTTATGCTGTATTTAGAATGAATGATATTATGTTCACTTGTAAATAATAAAGTTGGTGAACAAACTATATGATCCTAACGGCTGCTAAACAGAAAAGAAACATAACCTGGAGGGGTCATAATATAAGCATTACACAAGACGTAGCTCTTCCCTTCAAGCATGAACACCAAGAACTATCCCCTTTCTGCTCTTATCTAATTAAGAAGAATATCAGGTTTCAAATGTGGTACCCTGCAAAACTTATGTTCAGCTAGAAAGATCAAAAATACTGTGCACAAAATAAAACAGAAGCTAAAAACACTTTCATCAAAGCATTGAGATACCCCTGAGGAAAACATAGCTGACAAACTAAAGCCTAAACCAGCTTTTCTAAAAGCTATGCTTTAATGTAAGGTTATAAAACACTAAAAATAATGTGCTGCATCCGTTAAAATTTGTCTCCTGCATTCTGATTACAAAAACCCAGTTTTGAAGCTCCAAATGACACAGAGAAATCTCTTGTATATTGAATAATGCAGTCCTACGGTCAAAAACCCCATATTAAGTACATTACCATGTATAGTTAATCCTCTCTCTATCCTTAAATATTCAGCAAACATTTAAACTTCTAAACAAAGTTAAATCTGAGTACATATGGAGTCTGCATAAACTCTGCATATCTGCTTAATAAATCTAAATATACAGTAAATCCAAAAATCGCAACTAAACAAGATCAAAGCAAGACAAGAACAAAATCGATCACTCCCAGCCACTGAAATTATCTAAATAAGTTAAATAAAATAAATTCACCATTTTTTGTTGATCCGGAGAGCTGTCTGTGCTAGCGAAGAACTAGAAATAAGAATACCCAAAAACATGTAGTGATGAGGTCAAATGACAACTTCCCCTGAAGTTCAGGAGCCACAAAGCACTACTGGGAACAGCAAGGCTTAATGTACACTACTTAAAGTATCCAAAATTAATGGAACCATGCAAACCCATAAAGGAAAAGCCTTATAAGGTAATAAAACAAAGCTTTTACAAATAAAGTTCAAGGAATCTACACATGTGCAATGTAAATGACTCAGAAAATGTAGTTTTATTTTGCTATAAGTTTCTAAAGGGCTTTTGTGCTATAATGAAAATGTATACATTGCAAAACCTCTAGTAACTATAAAATGTGTACTAGCAAGGGAAATATTTCTGTTTAACCACTGAAGTTTGCTTGAAAGATAGGAATGTCTTGATTTCAACAAGGAATTGAAGGACTTTGTTTTACTTTATTTTATTTCCTTTCTTGTCCGTAAGCAATGTTTGCAAAGCCCTATAGTTCTAAGAAATGTTAAGAAGCAGCCCTATGCAGAGGAAATTTCATGTAAATTCAGCATGATGTTTTAAAAAAAAAGTGTTTAAAATGTCTTTTATCTCTTAAAAGTAATGTTAACTGAATGGTTCTCATGCTTTGTATTTATGTTGTTCTATAGATAATGTGGTTGTTTTAGTAAGGAAGACTGACAGATCTAGCATAATCATTTACAGCCTATACCCAATTGAGGTACAAAACCCTTTAGAAACAACAGGCAAGGAACATAAATAATATCTGTTATGTCTACATGCAGCTTTGCATTGCATTTATAGCGTGGATAGTAGGTCTGCTAAAATTGCACTAAGTGAAACATGAAAAGTAGAATGACACTTGCTAATGCTGGGATTTTTCCCTTCAGCTGTTTCTGAAGGTCATATATACTGAAAAATGAGTTTAGTGAAAGAACAGTCTAACACCATCTGTCTGATGAGACAAGATTGTTAAATGTGCACAAGTTATTCTATTTCCTTACCCATAAAAGGGGTTATTAACTTAATAATGACATGTCTGCAAACAATCCTCAAAGGAAGCTAGTCTTAAAAACTGAAATTAATGAAAACACAATGCTGGTTTTACAAATTGTACTCTCCATATATAAAGATGTTTAAACACAAAGGTTAAAATCCTAAAACTTCTGGGCATGAATATAGACTACAAGTCTGTAAGAGAATTAATCGCAGCAGAATAATATGGTGTGAAACTAGTTCTCGCCCTTATCGCCCTACTTCAAACAGGCTCAAGCACATGGGGAGAAATAATTGTTTTCACCTTAACTGTGGTCAAAGAGTTTAGATACCTATGCAAATGGTCAAACTACTCTATAACCATAACTGAGAGCAGTATTTAAACCTCTCAACAATACCAGAAATATTTCAAAACCAGAACGTACTCACTAGTGTGTAACAACATATAAGTTCTAATATGTTTTAAGAGCACACACCTCATTAAGGAGCAAGTAATGTGTGTCAGGTATGATTAGCATTACTTGGAATGAAGTAAAGTTCTAGTTAATGTCTCCCTATACCAGTACTTCAACAGCTTTCCTAGATGGTATACAAACAGCACACCAAATATAAAGTATAATACTACAAAAAGAAAGGGAGATAGGTGGGCAGGCACTGAGGTAGGTGAAAATAGGTTGGAAGCCATCCTGATCAAATGTATGTTGTCTAAAAACAGCTTTCTTCTTCTCAACAAATACTTAAATCATTACAAATATAAACACAACTTAAGGTCACACATCAGTTTGCATAAAAAGGATATATAGCTAGGTATGTATATAGTAGACACATGGAATGTTAATGGGTTAGGTGATAACAAAAAGTTAAATCTAATCCTACACTTAATCTACCAAGCTAGTTCCAATATCATATTCTTACAAGAAACACACCTAAATAAAGAACAGTGGTTAAAAATCAGCTCAAGAAAATGGGTCAGGCAAATCATTTCATCAGAGGACAGTTCTGCTTTAAAAGAACAGCTATTATTATCAAATAATTATTTCAAGAGACTATAACTAACAGCAATTATGATACGAAAGGAAGATGGTGTTTTTTCACCAGTACACATCCACAAACAAAAACAATACTCTCTTCTTGAACATATATATATGGCCCATGTTCAAACCAACATTTCTTTCTATACGAAATTTATAACTTACTCTTAAACTTTTGCAATCACTCTATCATTATAGGGTGGGACTGGAATTGCCTAATTGACCCACTTACTGATAGCTCTAACAAAAACAAAAAGCAACCAGCCCAAGTCACATCTGCTCTAAATGATCTTATACAAAATCACAACCTTATCGACCCTTACCTAAATATGGATCATGACAGATCAATAAACAAATATACTTTTTACTCTTCTCCACACAAAGTATGGTCAAGAATAGATTATTTCCTGATCTCCTCAAACCTCTCTAGGATTTGCCAAAAAATGCGTAATTAATAAAAGAATAATCTGAGATCACTCCAGAATCACAATTACACTCAATGAAAATTTTCAAACTTCTAAACAGAGAGGTCCCTATAACTGGTAGTTACACAATAACCTTTAAAGCCATAAAGAGTTAATTAAGGAGTTAGGTAAAGCTATAAAACAATTAGACCAAGATACATCACAAACCCAAATTCCACTTGACATTCAATGGGCAGCCACCAAAACAGTATTAAGAGGAATTTTAATACAGAAAGCTTCATTGTATAAAAAACAAGAGCAAGAAAAGATTAGTCAGCTCGAAACGCAGTATACAAGCATTGAATTTCAATTACAAACCCATCACTCACAAGAACTAGAAAGGAAACTACAACATATTCAAAACTAACTTTAGACAACTATATAAACACACACTAAATGAGCTAAAACTCATCTATAAATACTCTGAATGGGCACAAACCTCTTCTAAGGTACTAGCAAATATGATAAACATTAAAAAAAACTCTTCACAATATCCCAGAAATACACTATAAAGATAGAAATTTTAACAACAATGAAGATATAATTAACTCACTCTGGGACATATATAAAAAGATTTCTAACCCCGTAAAGCATACATCATTGTCTAATCTACAAGAGAAGTTATTTAATAACTTAAAATTTCCAAAACTTGAAGAAGAACAATATAATCTATTAAACAGTCCCTTATCAATCAGTGAAATAAAAATTGTGATTAAAAAACAAAAGGTTAATAAATCCCCAGGTCCTGATAGATTTACAGCTATGTTCTACAAAAAATGTAGCCACATACTAGCTCCAATATTGTTAAGACTTTACAACTTTATTATAGAATATGGCTTTACAGACAAAAACTTAAATAACTCATAGACAATTTTAATAACAAAACCAAATTCAGGCAAACTAAACCCTATGAATTACAGGTCCATCTCCCTTATAAATCTTGACATAACATTTTTGACTTCACTTTTAGTGAACAGATTACAAAAAACCTTGGACAAAATTATTTCTAAAGAACAACTGGGCTTTAAGAAAAAAAGACAATTAAGTGATAATACCTACACGTTAGACACCTTAATCTCTCTTTTAGCTAAAGACAAATATCCAAGATATGCACTTACAATAGACACCTCAAAAGCATTTGACAATGTTGACCAAGATTTCCTTTTCTCAACAATGTCACACTTTAACTTTCCCCTATCTTTTATAACTGCCATTATAATGATTTACAATAATGCTACCACCATGTTGAGCATTAACAAGAGGTACTCAACCCATCAAAATCACAAACGGAACTCTCCAATGTTGCCCATTGTCTCTCTTTCCTTTTCAACATAAATTTAGAACCGTTATTACTCCACATTACCCAAAACACCTATCACCATTTCCCAAAGGTTTATAACACAATAGTAAAATACTCAGCTTTTGCTACCTAAACCTAAACTTATACTTCGAACTTCCAAACACAGACTTACTAAAAATACTTTCCTCAGCTTCTGCTCTCATTCAAAGAGGATCCAGTATCTGTCTGTCTGGGACGACATGATCGACAAACCACGATGCTTTGCCAGAGATGGTCTGCATCTGTCACCCCTGGGATTCAGGTTATTGGCTAAAGCTCTTGCTACCCCTATAGTGCCTTTCTTAAGCAAGGTTCAAAGGACAAAACCATCACTGTATCAGATACAAGCATGCAAAATTTGAAGGTAATGCTACTCAATGTTAGAAGTCTAAACCTCAAAATGCACTCTCTTGAGGCACTCCTAAAAATGGAGAACATCGACATCTGTGCAGTAACTGAGACCTGGTTCAAAACTCCAGAGAGCACCTCTGCAATACCATGCTACAACTCTTACCACACATTTCGGCCACCAAACCAAGACCGAAACACTAAAGGTGGAGGAGCGTCCATATTCACCAAGGATATTCACACCTCCAGGCTAGTTGCCCAACACAATGCATCTGAATTTCTCCAGGTGCAACTATCTCTAGGTAAGACTGCAATCTAAATTGTACCTTGCTACAGATTCCCCACCATGCCCCAAGATTATCACTACACCTTTCTAAACATATTGGAAAATATTAAGATGCAACCAAACACCCTCATACTGGTTGATTTAAACTACCCTGCCATTAACTGGGAAAACTACTTGGGTACCAACACATTTTTCCCAATGGTTCTTGGAATTCATAAATTCCAATGCCCTGGATCAACTAATCCATTGTCCCACCAGGGGCTCCAATATCCTAGACCTGGTCATTACCAACATGGGAGATAGATGCTCCACACCAGTGGTCACCACCCCATTCGTCAGGTCTGACCATAAGCAAATCACCCCTGACATCCACATCCCCCCATCCCAGTATGGAAACCTCCATAAAAAACTTCTTCAAAGCCAACTTCATGCTACATAAGTCAGAAGTGACAAACTTCATGGCACCCATGCAGATGGGACCTGAAAGTTCGACTGCTGAATCCTACACTAAGGCACTGTATGCGCACATCCACTCGTGCATGACTCGTTGAATTGTGCCATCCCAAATAGAAACAAGATGCTCTCCTCCAAAAAAAGGGAGCCAATCTGGTGGTCCCCTGCCATAAGCAAACTGTACAACAGAAGGAAGAAACTGGCGCAGAAAAGAGGGAAATCCCAGGATGCAAAAAACTCCCTTACCAGCCTCAGTAAGAAGCTGAGATCACTCATAAAATCCTCCAAAGCTAGTTACTAAAATAAAATTGCTAAAGATTCCAATGACAACCACAAGGCATTCTATAGTTATGTCAAGAATATAAATGGCAATGCTCAGATCTGCTCTGAGCTACAAAAGAAGGGCATTAAATACTTTGATCCCAAGGATATTGCCAATATCCTGGCAGATCGATTTAGTGCCAACGTCACCCCCCCTTTCACCTCCTAAAGGGCCCATCTCATAGGTTCATAGGTTCATAGGTTCATACTAGGCTATCTGCCCGAGGGCATTTACAAGCCTAGCCCATCATTTTGTGGCTTACGCCACCCCTTTAGTATGGGGAACTATACTCATTATTTTGCTGTGCCTCTGTCGAGCAGTGACACTGAGGTAATCCCTGGGGTATATCTGCGATCTCCCATCCATTGGTCAAGATTTCTCTTGAACAAGGCCAGCGAGGTGCTCTGCCTCACATGTACCGGGATTTTGTTCCACAGCATAGGGAGTCTTTGGGTGATGAATCTATCCCTCCAGCACGTCCTATTAATAGCCGTGTCGAGGTTTAAGTCTCCCGCCCTTGTGGCTCTGATGGATCTAGATTTTTGAGGTGAAGCATATTCATCAAATCTGGGTTTGACATGGCCTTGTATGTTAGGCAAAGGTCACCTCTGAGCAAGCGGTGGCGACTGAATAGAGCTGGAGTTCTTTCAGTCGGGCAGCATAGGACAGATTTTTGAGACCCTTTATCCTTTTGGTGAGGAACTTTTGTGGCCTCTCCAGCTGCTGCAAGTGTCGGGTCAGATACATTCCGAATGGGGCATTGTACTCAATCATTGGTCTGATGAGTGATGAGTAAAGGGAGACTATGACCTCCCTTGATCTAGATGAGAATCCCTTCATGATAAGGTGGGCAATGTAGAAGGTCTTCCTGACTACTTTAGCTACATGGGTGTCGAATGACAGATTACTATCAACCTGGGTCCCCAGGTCCCTGATAACTTCTTCTGTGCTCAGTGGATTGCCACCTATTTGGTAGCTAGGGGTAACCTTGTTTTTCCCGAAGGGTATGACTATGCATTTTTTGGCATTTAACTTTAGGCCGTGGCTCTGGCACCAGTTATCCATTTCTGTGAGACCCTTCTGAAGGATATCTGTGTCAGATGTGTTTTCTACTATGGCGCCCAGTTTGCAGTCATCTGCAAACTTTGTCAGCCATAACCCTCCTGTGTTTGCTTGTACTTGGAAAAGTAGATGCCAAACAAGAGTGGGCCCAGGACTGAGCCCTGTGGGACACCACTTGTGACAGGCTTTGAGTCTGACATGGCACCAGCAACTCTGACCCTGTGGGTTCTGTCACTCAGCCAGTTTGCAACCCATCTTGTGATGTATGGGTTAACATTTAAGCTGATGAGTTTTTCAATGATACCCGAGTGGGGTATTGTATCGAAGGCCTTAGCCAGATCGAGGTAGGCTGTATGGACTGCCTTTCCTCATCAATGGCTTTGGTGACTGTTTGAAAAAGTCAACCAAGTTTAAAAGGCATGATCTGCCTTTGACAAAGCCAAACTGGGTTGGATCCAAAGTCTGCAAATTCCTATGTCTTTATTTATGAGGTCCATTATGATCCTCTCCATGGCTTTACAGATAAGGCTTGTCAAGCTAATGGGCGGTAATTTCCAGGGTCGGTGGAGGCACCGCCTTTGTGAAGTGGGACCACAGTTGCAGTGCGCCACTCCTGGAGTGCGTATCCAGAGGTAAGACTTTGATTAAACAGCTGTCCTAGCTGTGGGTTTAATTCCTCATTGAGTTCGTGGAGCACACAGCCGGGGACACCATCAGGTCCCATGGATGCTGTGTTTTTTGCTTTGGAGAGAGCAGTTCTCACTTGGTCGCTGGAGATGTTTGGGGGCTGCAATCGTTTTGTATACTTATCTCTCCTTTTGGGGAGGGGACAAGTTTGCACTGAACCTGTCAGCCAGTATGTTGGCAATGTCTGTAGGATCAGTAATCTTCACATCATTTTGAACTAGTTCTGAGCATATCTGGGAGTTTCCTCCTAGGTTTCTAACATAGCTAAAGAAGGCCTTATGATTGTCTTTTGAGTCTTTAGCTATTTTTCTCTCGAAATTTGCTTTGGATGATTTTATGAGAGCTCTTAGTTTTTTACTTATAGTGATCAAGGGTGTCTTACCTTTTAAGGATTTTTCTCTATCTTGTAGTAGCTTCCTCCTTTTGTTGTAGAGTTTGTTTATGGCTGGGGTCCACCAGACTGGACGCTTGCCTTTGGTACAAAGAGTCTTTGTTTTGCTTGGGATTGCCTTATCCATGCAGTCCTGCAGGTGCTGGTAGAAGGCATTTGTAAGTGATTCAGCGGCTTGAGTACTGTTTTCCGCCGGTTCGGGGGCCTTAAAGGAGACAACACTAGTCTTTAGAAGTGTGAAGTCGGCTTTTGAGAAGTTCTTTACTGTGGTCTTTTTTATTTCAGGTGGGGGTGGGATGAGGACCTCCAGCGAGATTAGTTTGTGATCTGATCTCACCAGTGAGGGGTATACTTCCGGTGTTGAACATTGTGCTCCCATGTTCGTGATGATGAGATCAAGTATGTTATCTCCTCTTGTGGGGATGGTGACTAGTTGTTCCATGGCATTTGAGTTTATGAATTCCAGGAACTTTTGGGCTAGAGTGTTTGTGCTTGAGTAGTGTTCCCAGTCTATATTAGGGTAATTGAAGTCACCTAGTATGATGGTGTTTGGTGATACATTTATCCCCTCTAGTGTTTTCAGGAAGGCCATGTGAGGTTCCTGAGTTTGTGAGGGTGGCCTGTAACATGCTACAATTTGCAGAGCAGTCTTGCCTACGGTTAATTGCACCTGGATGGTCTCCGATGCATCTTGCGTTGCCACCAGTCTTGAGGTGTGGGTGTCCTTGATGAATATGGATAACCCTCCTCCTTTCTTGGTATTGTCCGGATTTTGGGGCCGGAACGCATGATATGAGGTAAAACCTGATAGCGCTGGGGTGCTCTCAGGAGCCTTGAACCAGGTTTCTGTCACAGCACAGACATCGATGTTCTCCATACTGAGAAGGGCCTCGAGTGCGTGCATTTTGAGATTTAGACTTCTGGCATTGAGCAGCATTACCCTTAGTTTTTTCCTTTTTTGTGTTCTAGGGTGGTAGGTTTAGAATTTGAGCCTTGCCTAAAAAAGGCACTATGGGGGTGGCAAGAGCCTTTGCCAATATCCGGAATCCCAGGGGTGACAGGTGCAAGCCGTCCGTTGCGAAGCAGCGTGGCTTGTCCAGCATGTCATCCCAGGCAGACAGATACTGGATCCCCTTTGAATGACACCAGTGTTTAAGCCAATTGTTAAAGCTGATCATCTTATCTCTGTATTGTGGCATCATTCTTGGTGAAGGTAGGATACTGCTCAAGGTCAGGGTCATACCTGCCTGGGCTACATAATCAGAGAGCTCCTCAATGTCTCTTTTCATGTAGTCCAAGGAGGTACGTCTCAGGTCGTTTACACCAGCGTGGACAATGACTGAGTCATATTTGTACCTGCTGTTGAGAGACCTGAGTGCTTGCGTTATGTGGCGGATTCTAGCGCCCGACAGACAGCTTACTGTGACCTTCTCCTTACTCAGTCTGGTGGCGGGGCGTCAGTGTGTCTGACTATGGAGTCACCAATGACTAGTGTGTCTGGCATTGTGTTTGGCCTTAAGGGCTGTGACTGTTTGACACTCTGACTGTGAGGTCTATGTGTTGCAGGTGTTGTGTTCTGAGGTGGTGGTTGTTTGGGTGTCTGCTTTGGTGGCCTCTGCTGTTTTGGTAGATTTTTGATCAGAGCCTCCGAGTATGTCTTTGTGTGTTTATGTGTATGATTTGAGGTTGTAATGGTACTATGTGAGACTGGGTCTATAGTGTGTGTGGTAACCTTCTCCTCCTGACTGGTCTTGCCAGTCCTATGTTGAGAGAGCTCAGCCTCCAGTTTGGCCGTATAGTTGCATCTCTCGCATGTATTTGTGTTTTGTGGGAGGAGGAGAGGGTTGTCTGTGTACATGAGGCAATTGTAACATTGCCTCAATATTCCCAGGTTCACCAGCTGAGCAGGAGAGGACACTAGCAACTGATCCCTCGACATGCTAGAAGGATAGACAAAAACTTTAAAAAGATTCCGGGGATGTGGGTGACCGAGAAATGGGGGGTTGCCTTTTTGGGGTACTATCTATGACAAGAGTGCCGTATCAAGGTAATAAGTACTGTAGGAGCAAGTGCTAGGTTTAACAGATAGAGAATAGTCTACTTGGAGTCAAGTAGAGATGATCTTTTTAGTTATAGGATACGCTGATTAGATCAGTAGTATAGTTCGAGGAAGGTAGTTTTAAGGGAAAATTTGAAGAGTGTAATTTAGGTAGCCCTAATAGTTTAAATCTGCTTAACCGGCGCTGCCTAAATCTCGCAAACGCGCGTTTAGCATTTTTTATATCAGGGGGCTGAAAGAAGCTAGGAACTGGCCCAAAACGACCAATAAACTACAAGTTGCTGGCTGAAACCTCACAAAACTGGACCAACAGGCAGCTCAATGCTTCCCACTCCCACTGGTAAGCAAGGGAACCTCCTCTGTTCCAAATTAGGTAAAGATTCAGTAACAGGAACTGCAAACAAAGCCCAGGGATCAGCACGCTCTGAAACTGGACTATTCTAGCTTAGTAAGGCGGGAAAACAAGAGATATTTTTTTGGTTTTTTTTTTTTCTCAGAAAACAAGCAGAAACAGATACAGTAAACACTTATAAATGCTATAAATCGGCTATCACAGCCTACACAAACAATTTGCAACAGTTACAGATTTTAAAAGTAACAAATTGAGAAACAAGTGCAAAAACAGAATAAATGCAGAAAAACAGTAACAATGTATCAGCAAGCAGGCTCAGTACCAAATATTGCCAAATTCTGGTAATCACAGCCACACAGGTAGAAACTGCGCTCTCCAATGCTAAGAATACAGCATCCATGGGACCAGATGACATCCCGGGCTGTGTACTACATGAACTGCAAAATGAAATGGCACCTCACCTAAGTGTCATGTTTAATCATAGCCTCACCTCAGGCTTTGTGCCCACTGAGTGGCGCACAGCTACAGTTATCCCACTCCACAAGGGGGATCCACCTTGGATCCCGGGAACTACCATCCCACGAGTCTGATAAGCCTGATCTGCAAGGGCATGGAGTGCATTATCAAAGAACTTATAAACAAAGATATTGGCAACCTTCAAACACTGGACCCCATGCAGTTTGGGTTCATGAAGGGCTGATGTTTTCTCCTGAACCTGATTGACTTCTTCAAATCACTCTCCAGAGCTGTGGATGAGGGTAAGGCCATCCACACAGCCCATCTGGACCTCGCCAAGGCCTTTGACACCATCCCCCACTCTGGAAGCATAGATAAACTTATTGAGCTGGGCATAAATCCCTACATCACTCAATGGGTTGCCAACTGGCTTACTGACAGAACCCACACTGTAAAAGTAGCTGACTTTAAATCCACCTCCAGACAAGTGACAAGTGGAGTACATCAGGTTTCAGTCCTGAGGCCACTCTTGTTTGTCATCTACTTCACTGAAGTACAGGCCAACACTAAGGGACTCTAGCTAACAAAGTTCGCAGATGACTGCAAACTGGGAGCCATTATTGAATCCCCAAATGATGTGGATATTCTACAAAAGGGCCTTACAGAAACAGATGCTTGGTGCCAGAGCCATGGGCTCAAGCTTAATGCCAAGAAATGTATAGTTATCCCCTTTGGGAAAAAACATGCACCCATAAATTACCACATAGGTGGCAGTACACTAAACACCGAACGTGTGATGAGAAACGTAGGTACACAGGTGGACAGTGGTCTCACCTTCGATAACCATATCGCCACAACAGTCAGGAAATCTTTCTATGTGGCACATCTCATCACTAAGGGCTTTTCATCCAAAAAAAGGAGGTTATTGTCCCACTGTACTCATTCCTCAGTAGACCCATTATAGAATACAATGCCCCATTTGGTATGTACCTCACAAGACATCTGCAACAGCTGGAAGGGCCACAGAAATACCTTACTAAAAGAATCACAGGCCTAAAACAGATGCCCTATGCTGACCATCTAAAAGAACTCCAGCTATACTCTGTGGTATATTTTCTACTCAGAAGCGATCTCTTCTTAACATACAAGGCCATGTCAAAGCCTGAGCTGTTGGACATACTCCACTTAAAAAAAATCCCAATTCCCTCAGAGCCACATGCTCCAGGGACCTAAATCTTGTCATCACAATGAACAAAACTTGCTGCAGGGATACGTTCCTGACCCAGAGACTCCCCATACTCTGGAGCAGACTGTCCATAAATGTCAAGCAGAGTGCCTCCTTGGCCCTCTTCAAAAGTAACCTTGACGATTGGGTGGGAGATAGGAAATTCACCCCGGGGATAACATCAGTCACCCTGCTAGACAGGGGTCCAGGGAAGTAGATATTTTTGGAAGAAATATCTGGGGAATTGTTTGACTATGCTTGTATTGGCCCTAGGGCCTTTAGCCTAGTATCAACCTATGAACCTATGAACCTCAATTAAACAATTTTGTAGAATAGTGAATTGCAACATGAACCCCAAAAAATACTCCATACATCATAATTAATCATACTTCCCTTTAGTTGATATACCTTTAACAAACAAGTTAAAATATCTAGGCATAAACTTTTTTCACACCTACAAAGAAATGCATAATTCAAATCTCTTAAAAACTTGGGATAAAATTAGGCAGGACATCTTAAGATGGGAAAACTTAAATGTATCTATTCTGTATAAATCTGCCATTATTAAAATGAATATTCTTTCCAAAATATTATTTCAGCTAAACTCTATTAATCTCAATATACCAAAAAAACTATTTACAACAATGGAAAAGACCCTCTCCAAATTCCTATGGCACCCTAAAACAACAAGAATAAGCTACCAAAATCTTACAATACCAAAAATAAAAGGTGGGTTGGGGCTACCAGATTTAAATCTGTACTACCTTATCATAATAGCAAACCGGTCGATACAAATTTCAGAATATGATAGCTCAAAAAAAACTTGGTACCCAATATGGGTCAAAATATGGGCAGATTTACTAAGTTCCCTAAACATAAATCCCAAAACTGCTCCTTTCCTCCAGCCCAAACAACATTTTTTTTTGCAAACTACACCCAATAATTAAAAATGAAATTACTGCATTCCAGTCTCTGTTTTTATCCATCAATCGGCATAATTCATTAATATTGTTACAGCCTATACATATGCAACCAAATATCAAGTTAAATAACAAAATAATTGATGTCAAACCATTCCCATTAATTAAAGAATTAACAGTATGGCATATCTTATGGCATAAAGAAGAAACACTTGATAAACTAAGAGAAAAATTTAAGACGCCAGGTAACTATAACTACATTCTTCGACAAATGATATCACTAGTAAAGCTAAAATACTTAAAACCACAAAATAGAAATACAAAGTATAGAAAATACATAAAACAATGACAGCTAAAGAAAAAAAATATTTCAAAATCCTATAAATTAATAAATGAGTTAAAACAAAAATCTGCACTACTTTACTCAAGCTACTGGGAAAAAAATAAATAATAACATAACATCAGAATAATACAAAAACAAGAAGCCATAAACAATACCTTAAAACTTACACCTTTCAAAAACCTTATATACACACAAATGATGATTAACAACAATGCATACTATACCCTAGCTGTCCTCAAAAAAATTGGTTACCAAAAAAGCTCACTGTGCCCTTTCTGCTCTAGTGAACATGTGGATATTCTTCACATCTCCTTGAGATGTAAGAAAATCTCCAAGCTCTGGTGTTCCTTAAGAGTGCAACTCAAAAAAGTTGGATATGCATAAGCCACCCTCTCCTGGGAGACAATGATTCTACACATAATTCCTAGCTCAATTAATGGAATGTGCAAGAATATCTTAGTTACAATATGCGTACTACTTAAATTCTGTATTTCTAAAAATTGGTTTAATAATAAAAATATCTCATGGAACAACTTTAAAGACATGGCAGTTAAATATATCACCTCCCACAAACTAGCTACTAAAAGTATTAAAAAAAAGACTTTACTTTCAAACATACTGGAACTCTCTCCTAGAGACAATTTTGACAAGCATGCAGAATACATAAAACTAAATGACAATCAGGTGGCAGATATAAAAATAAAAACCTTTACGTTACTAAACACAAATTGCATATCACTAAACAATAAAACATACTTCTAGGATAACAACAATTGGATGGCTTCCAGCATTGTAAATATTGCAAATATTATTTAGTTTTTAAGTTTATTTTTTTTCTTCCATTCTGGTTAGCAAAGGTACCCTACATATACAAACCTTGCACTCAACTTTCTATCATAACCTTGCTCTTTTGTAACCCTTAGATATGATGTACTCACATCAGTTATTAAAGTAATTGCAAATATCTAAATGTTTTCTCTGTAAAGATTGTTTACCTTTACTCATCCATGTTTACATGCTGTAATGTCTGTTTTACTTTGTATTTTTTGGAAAACAATACAATAAAAAGTAATTAAAAAAAAAAGTTGATGAACAAAGCTATGTTATGTAAGTTTTAATAAAGTTTGTCAAATGTACTATGCCAGCCCTGCAAATGAAAAATAAATGAAATTTTTCCACAGAAAATGTTTTCAATTATATTGCATTATTTTTAAACTGACAGAAAAAAATGGATGCTCCATTTAAAAGTACATTCTAGTCTCAAGACAGTCTGTTAAAGCACAACACTTCTAGTTTTAACATAATTTTCTGAACCGGAAAGTGATAAAGCATCAACATAATTTTGAAAATGGAAGTTTTTATCCCCAAAGAAAATATCTGCTCAGTAAAGAAAAGCACAAAATGTCCATCAATCATTTAAAGTCTTAGAGGAGTGTATTCTTTGGCAGCAATAAAGCTTTGAATGGCTTCGCACCCAGACCCGTTTTTTAGTTTTAGTCAACTCTGCTAGATCTAGCTTGACAGTTTGGTGCATGGAAAGTGCCCTGAAGCTTTGGAAGGAATATAGCTAAGGGTGCTGCAGCAGTGATCAATATAATGAACATCTCTGATTGTTCTCAGAATGACTGCACTGCTCCATGTAGGCTTAAACCTCACTAGGGAACAAATGAGCCAAACAGCTCTCACACATGAGTAAAAAACAAGTAATGTAATATTGGTAGAGAAGGAACATAATAATAATAATAATAATAATAATAATAATAATAATGATAATGATAATAAAGACAACTACCCTTAGCATTTACTTAAATAATCCATACATACAACTCTTCTCATCTCACAGGGTTCTCATTCAATTGAATGGTGTATTATAATGTTGTACTGCACTGTATGGCTGACTGATAAATAAAATGACCATTTACTAATCAGATCTAAAGAGGTAATGCAAAAATCTGGGTTAATGTCTCCAGGTGTCAAATGTTCAAGAAGCAAAGGCTGCAGTAATGAAGGAAGAATGTAGAACTGCTAGATTATTGTCCCAGTCCCCTTCAAGAAACATATCACACCGAATGACATTTCATGACCTTTATTAATTTCGATAAACATAAAATGTTAACCAATATTCATTGATTTTCAAACAGGATACAGGTGAAATAACATCCATGTTACATTATCATAGGACAGGACAGCGTAAACCTGCTTATCCTGATCAGTAAGCAGCGTCCATACCTCCACTCACTTACTTATGAAGCAGTGTACCCGCTCACTTTCATTACCATTTATTGCAACCAAATTAGCAGCTTCCTCCACTTACTTATATACTTATCAAGCAGTGTAACTGCTCACTTTCCTTTCCCAACTTATTGAATTGACCATCCAACACCAGAGGGGGAACAGAAGAGGGCAAGCCTGCCCCTCTTCTCCACCCACTAGCCTGACTAGGCTGCTTCCCCTCTCTCCACCAAACTTCCATCATCTACCCACCATTAGAGAATAAGGCAAAACATCATTCGGTGTACAATAATTACCAGGACATTACCAGCCCCTGGCAATTACCTAATGATTACCAGGGCATGACCTGCCACTGAACCAGGAAAACTCAACCCCTAATCACCGAAACTAAATAAAAGCCATTGCATACCACCCTTCCCATAGCAACCCCCTTTTACTTGCCCAATAGCATGTAGAGACAACCTGAAAACTTTCAAATACCATTTAACAGCCGCCTTGTTAAAACCAACTACCCGTTATAAACAGTAAGGCACCTAAACCCCATGATAGCTTTAGCAATCTGACCCCTCTAGTTCTATCAGTACCCTTGAATGCCACCAGCAATATACCAAACTTAAAAATGCTCTATGCCACCTGGTTGAAACAAGACTAGTGACATACCAACTCTATCCAGAATGCAGAAAAATAAACCATACCCTTTCTCTCCTTCAAGTATGGTAAATCAAGCCCACACTTCCCATGCAAGGACACCCCATCTAGCTCACCAATTGAACCCACTTATTCAATGCAACCCACTAATCCCCTACCATTGAAGGCTGCAACCCTACCCGAGCCAATCCCAGAAAACCCCAGCTACCAATAAAACAGTGTAAATTCACTCCTGATGCTCCCCACCCAAAACAAGCAAAACAAACCATTACATTGTAACTATTAGGAAGAAAATATAACAAACAATTCCATATGTGGCTGCCTTGCTGGAAGACCATAATCTCTCTTCGCACCACTCCATCAACCGACATCAATGTCAACCCCCTCTCTCACCTATCGAAGCCACCTTCCTTTAACCTACCAAGTAATACCCAGTCAGCCCATCTCCATTTGCAACCTCCAAGGGATCTGTAAATGAAAAACTGTAATTACTTCATTCACACATAATCACAACTTCTTAATGACAGTATGTACCACCACTGGCATGTCTCCTTCATCAACTGCTTAAAATGCATTCACTACCGCATACAAACACCAATGAAACTTAAGATGTGTTAACAAAGCTATCCATAAGATTTCCTCCACACCTCACAGATTCATGATACAACTGATACCCATGTGAAATAAACAAATGCTTGCCATTAAAGGGCTATTCTATAAATAAATATATCACTCTTTTCCCAACCAAGTGGTTCCCAACAACATTGTTAACCATAATTAGGGCAAAGAAAAAAAAAACATCCATAGTCGTACTATTATAGCTAATTACCAAACCTGAGGTGTAAATCCCCCCCACACACACACACACAGCTCTACCTGTATCCTTTTTGGACACGGGCAACAATCACCCATGTCCCTCTTAAATAAGAGCAACATGCAATGCACTCTGGATTAAGGAATCTTACTTACTTGAAGCTGGCTAGTTCATCAAAACCTTAGAGCCATTAACCTAGTAACTACCCCCACTCCTGAAATTGATGCCACTCCTCCCACCAGAAAAAAATCCAAACTACCGCTAAGCAAATATCAAACCCTGCTCTAACATGCCCTCAACATACCCTATTCTTCCTTGTCCTTACAATACCCAGCTGCGCCAACCTTGAAATGTCTTAATGAGTACAAAACAAGCACTTGTTAACATACCATCTACCAAACATCAACCCATCCTCCCCCCAGCAGAATACCTTACTTCCAAATACAAGTGCATAATAACCATAAATAAATTGGATATAGATAAACTGACTTTTAAGGGCCCTAGCATCAGTAACCTAGTGATTTCTTATGCCTTTAATTACTGTGCATCCACCCCACCTGTAGAAATCCCCCTGACCCCCCATAACAGATCCACAACCCTGCTTTACCCAGCCCCCAACATACTCCTTTACTTGTTGATACACTACCCAAACTGCACCAAGTTCGACATATCTTGCTAAACAGCGAATAAAATAAAATTCCCTGTGACACCTTTTTACACAACTCCAACAACCAGAATATCCAGCCCCTCAACATCAACTACCTTTAACTACTTCCCACAGGACAGAGACTGTTTACATTACACTTCCCCAATCAAGGGCATTTATGCACCATTCCATCAACATACTTCCTTACATAACCCCCTATGGACCACTCCATTACCAAAATCTACAATCCCATTATACACTAGTCCAACCAGCAAAATCCACATAAAGCATCCATTACCTTTCAAAGGCATTTAATCAGGGTGCTGACCATTGGTCCCTCAGCACATGCCCATCTCTGGCCTTCCTGTGCACCACCCAAGCAGCAGTGGCATCCATTGAATCAGCTCCAACACCTCTGACTCTCCTTCCCTCTGGTCACCTCCGCAATCTGTAAAGGTTAAAACACAGATTAATCACCTTTCCTTAACAGAAATAAAACAGCTATGAACCTCAAACCCTGTCCCTGTACCTATACATTCAAATGTACTCATAATGATCTCCCTGCCTCTTTGAGGAAATAAAGGTTTGCCGCAGCATGAATTAACTGACTCTTTTTCAACTGCCCAGCCACACTGTAGCCCTCAAACATAATCATCAAAAGACTACCATCTTAACCCCTTCACTCCGACATTAAGGCATAAACAGCAGTAACTGAAGCTATGCTTAAATGCCCTGTCAAATGCCAAATGTAAATTGATCTAAGCCTGAGTATGTCAGAACTAAGACCTCCTCTAGATAAAGAGAAAATGTAAACACCAAGACACATGAGTTTACTTTTAATTTCATATCACCTCAAATAACTTATTTTGCAGTCAACCATGCTCTCTACCTATCGTCTCCAAAACAAGGAGCAGTAGCCCTCACAATGTGGAACAAATGGACAAACTTTGAGACAACTACTATTAGCTTGCTCATCTCAAGCCAGAAAATGCAATTATTTATTTATGTAATTATTTAATTTTATTACTTAGAATGTTTCACCGTTGCACTACATTCCTCCCAACCAGTGTGATCCAGAACTGCTGACGTGCTTTTAACTGAGATTCTAACCAGCAATATCATAACAAAATTCCAAACTGTTGATGAGGCACTGATGAAAGCACACCAACCCTCCGCCCCCCGATACCCGTTAATACCACTATTGCAAAAAAATATCGATAACACATCTGAAGGCAAGCAGCCAACCACCAAAGAAATCCTCCTCCCACACAAAAGGCTGCCACTTTCCCTCTTTCTTACTGCTTGTAAGACCCTGCTATACATCCTCAGAAGCAACAAAGAATCCCACGCAACACAAAGCCCAAGCAAACAAAAACCCAGATGCCCAAGTGAAAAAAGGGGGATGAGGAAGCAGCCCATACACCAAAAGCTGCCAACCACCACACAGCTAACAAATCCACAAGGGGTCAAGCCAAAGCTGAGCTCTGATTCATTGTGTTTTTGTCCCTGCCTCCTAAGTCAAGAGTGCCAACCCCATCAGAGGTCAAAACAGTGCACATGACCTGTTGACGCAATGTATCACTACCCCAAATGTCCCAAGTGCCAAAATTCAGTGAAGGCCACTTTCAGCTGCCAACTTGCAGGTAACGAGAGACCACCTTTCCCATCCCCCCAGAATAGGGGGAAGTGTCTAGGATATTCCACAATCTCCTCCATGACAACCTGGCAACATTCAACCCTCCCAACAGCTGCACCAAACAGAAACTGGAACAGTCCATCGATACAACTGCATCACATCCCCGTCCCATGCCTAGGCTGTCAACCTTCTACACAGCTGACCATCCCTGACTAAGCTGATACAGTCAGATGATTGCACCAATCATTCCCAACGTGGCCCGAAATGCACATGTGCATGCCACCCCAACAGTCCATGCCACTGCTCACCACATCAACTCACAGCAAATTCAAATAGTTGACACCACCAAACATAACCATTAATGACTGAGCATCTAAGCATTTACAAAAGTGTACAAATTGCTGTAAAATGAATTTCTGGATTGGATCCATTCCCAACTGCCATCCACTCCCCTCAGTTTAGACTCTGCCAACCTCCAATGCCCCTCCTCTGCCTCACAAGCTGCCAGCCAAATGCTCTCCCCTGGTGCTCTGCATTCCAACATGAATCATGCAGTAAAACGGGAGCAGTCCCTCGCAACATACAGAACATCCCTTGCAATGGTTTCACACCAGACATGCAAAACACTGCTTGGGCGACAGGAACAGATGACTCAGCCAAAGAACAGCCAGAAGTGATCGCACTTCACACCCAGTACACTGATTATTACACTACGTCAAACCAACATTGAAATCCACCAGGGCAGCAGGCATGCTTTGCATTTCGGCGAGACACCCCACTTGATGCACTTGCTGTCAGGGCATGCATCTCCAGTAATTACCACCCATTTTCTTTTGCCTTTTATAAATATATTTGACAAATACAATAGTTAATGAAATGCTGAGGCACATCATCACACAAACTGAATATTTCAACTCTAAAAACTTTTCAAATGTACACCCCACAGAGAGTACTCCTGGATGCCGTTTCAGAACCCCGATGTCCTGAGCTTAAACCCAGAGGTAAAAACCAATAACTACCAAAACAACATCCAAGCTGCAGTGATGACGCTAACAATATCCATCCCAGCTTAAACAAACCCTTGAAAGGTATGCCTGGTTACCCAACAATAAATCTGCACAGCCGAGAGACACAATGGCCACAAACCTCCGCCTGTCACTGCCACTGTGCATGCATGGCATCCACAGACACACCAGCACACTCAAAGCCTGCAAAATCTACTCACGGCTTCACTAAGGAAAATACCCCAAACTGAGCATGGCAGACCATCCACCCCACAAATCCCAAATTCTAGCAAAAGCCACAAACCATCGCCACTGTGAGCCGAGAACCCCATTGAAAATCAAGCAAGACAACATTGGCGTTTTATTTATTTATTTATTTTTTTAATTACATATAGATATCAAGAGAAGCCTCAAGTAGGATGCTCATGCGTGCCAACCCCTCTGCCACCAGGGGCCCTCAAACTTACGAAAGCATTCAAAGCACATTGCAAAAGGAACGGCACAGATCAGAAACCAACAGGACAGCTGCCAGGAAACACACCACACCCACACTCGTCCCACGGAGGTGGACATGCAAACACAAGCGCAACAAACAAAACTCTGCCCCCCACACCCATGAAACAGGACAAGTTCACCAACTTTTCTTACAATTAACTGAAATGCCAAAGTTTCTGTTATTAATGGTAGAAGCCATGAAAGTAACAGATTCACATTAGCCACACCATCCGTCAGGATAGTCTTGCAAGCTGCCTTACCAAAACCAGCTAAACCCCCATGTTCTAGAAAATGGCCAAACCTTGAGATAAAAGTACCCCTTTCTGATAATATGCACCGTTGAGCAGGAGATCCCACTCACTAACCCCCTACTGTAATCCCACAGGCATCAAAAAAAAAAAAAGAAACCTTTATCAAACCTCATTTACCTTCTTCATACCCAACCATTTCAAGGCCCACCTGTCCACCAATACCTACAGGTCATCATTAATATCTGCCATAGCAAGTTCACACCAAAATGTGATTCCTACTCCAGTTACACTTGCCTAACATCCTTTAAGCCCATCACTACCCCTACCTCACTTCCTGCCAAACCTCATCCATTCCTTTTTAACCCGATCCGTCCCAATCCTCCCAATTGCTGCTACTCTATTATCTAACCACCCCCCTCTTGAAGATGTCCCTGGACAAATTGGTCTGTTCCTAACCTCATTTATCATGAAAAGATGAGAAGGTAAATCTAGCTTACTCACAGGTTCAAAAACAACTGAGCACAGTACAGTGTCTCACAATGAGAGCTATTATGAAGCAAGGGTAAATTAGTATGTCTGCTTCAAGAACATCTAATAAATGTTATTAGATATAAATTCTGGAAGGGTAAGCTGTGAAAAAGACATAGCAGAATGACTAGTTTCCAGATGACATGACATCTCACTTGTTAATGAATTGCAAGTTGAATTGCAAGTGCATAGTTTAAAGTAATGCTTATGTATATCAAATTATTTAATCTCTTGTTGCATTATTAATACATTTAATGACAGGACATTGTTTTCTGTTAGAGTTTGTGGATGTCATTGATTGAAGTGATAGAAAAGCTTATGTCTGAACTTAGCAGTATGATGCTAGAAAACTCAGGATGTATAGCATTTTTTTCAGTTGATGTTCAAGATGTGAAAGCACAAATAAAATTTGAGAAAAGATTAACATAAAGAGATAAGATTATACCAGCCAAATTCTTTGGATTATGCAGAATGTTGTTCCTTCGCCTTTTCCTGGTTAGGGATCACCATTGCGAAACTCCAAACTGCTAATGATTGGCAGTATATTTTCACAATGCCAAGGTACCAGCTCGACACCCAACCTTCAATGAAGGCATGCCCATTCATGCATGTCTTTTGAATACCACTCGACCACTGGGAGAACATGCAGACTCCACACAGAAGGTGCTCCAGCCAAGAATCGAATGGGAGAACCTCTTGCTGTGAGGCGACAACGCACCGCTGCACCACTGCAGCTTCTCTGGATTATGCAAAATACTCTGTATTTAAAGGCTCTCTGAGGTGCTTTTCCGCTGTTCTGCATTGAACAGTGGTGGCTCCGCTTTGCCTGTTTTGATTAGATAGTATATTGCAAATAGACCCACTCTGCATTTAGGTATATGAGCCAAACAATCAATGATTTTCTAGGCAAAGCAAGAAAATGAGGTGAGAAAGAAACTGGCCAATCACTACAGGACTTTCCCCTAACAGGACAGTCAGTAGTAATGCCATAAGGGTTTTCGCTCCATTGTGATACCTTGAAAAACAGGTATCGCAAAACACTTATTCTTCTGTTTATTTATTTGTTTATTTATTTTCAGAACACAGTTCTTTTCTTGGAGGAGTTTTGGAGTTTGTCCTCTACAGCTGGCAGCCTTCTTATAAAGAAGTGAAGGATCGGGGGACGTGAGGAATGCATTCGAGAAGGAGATTTGGATTGAAGGACTAACAGACAAGATGTGGGCAAGCTGCAGAGTGTAGCAGTATGCACTGCAGGGTGCTACCAGTCAAAATCTTTACTCAACTGATAGAACAATCCTAATTCCATCTTAACCTTAAGGTGTGAGGTTTATTGAGCATAGTTTAGACATCAGGATGGTAGCACTTCTGCTAGGCTAGTTAGGAGGTTTTGTGGAGTTTGCCTGTCTTCCTTTTTTTTATGCTACAGTTACTGGAGTTTAGAGCTGACTACCTTGCTGTTTTTTTTTTCTTCTGGAGCCTTCTGTTGTTTCTGATAGAGTTAGTTGACATAGCTGTACATAGGTAAGTTCCTGACTTCATCTGGTTACGGTTAGGATTAGAAAGAGGCTTTATTATTTAGTTTTTTATATTTATTTTTTATGGGGAGTTCTACACAGACATGTTACCTTTCCTTTGTGAATTAGTGTTGATTGCAATGGGTCATTAATAGTATTTAAAATCATTAATGCCAGATTGGAGGTTTATGTTGATTAATGTTACTTCATTTGATTCAGTTAGTGGAGATTAGGATTAGTAAGAGGTTTAGTTTTCATTTTTTTTTTTTTTTCGGGGGGGGGGGGGGTTGTTCTGCATAAAAGTTATCCTTTCCTTGGTGAGTTGGTGCAGATTAATATGCATCAGTAATGGTAGACATTGCTTTTATACTTTGTCATATGTGAAGGAAATGAAATGTGAATGAAGTTTGGCAACAAGCAAAGATTTCCCGGGACATCTTCATGAGGGGTTAGATGGATATTAGTGGATGTTAAGTGAGTTGGGGAACTGAAAGGGTTAAGTGGAGGCAGGAAGGATTGGGAGGAAATGAGATAAGGTTAGGGAGGGGCTTAAGAGGTTTAGACAAGTGTAGCTGGATAAGCAATCACATTTTGGCGTGAACTTGCTATAGATTGTCATTCTGTTCAGTTTGAGCCATGATTAGTGGCTGGAAGGAAGCAGTCTAAAAGGAATGTATTCTCTTGGAGTGGATGTCCTGGTGGTACAGTGGAGTCATGGGTAATCTTACTTTATTTAGTTTCATTAGGATGTGTTTCACGGATAGTATGCAGGATTCTAAGGGCTTTACAGAAAACGGGTACACTGAGTAATGTTTGGCTTAACCCTTCCCATTATGGGAGGTAGTTGGTTGAACAATTTTGGGTAGAAGGGAGGGGGAACAACCTGGTCAGGCTAGTTGGCAGAGAAGAGGGACAGGCTTGCCCTCTTCTACTCCCCCTCTGGTGTATGGATGTTCATTTCAAGGAGCTGGGGAAGGGAAAATGAGCAACTGGAGGAATCTTGCTGAATAGATGGGTAAGCTGAAGTAAGGATGCTGCTTATTTTGTGGAAGGTAATTAAATGAATGGCGTATGAAGTGAGATGGGATGCTGTTGCATAAGTAAAGTAAGCATGCAGAGGTATGGACCCTGCTTACTGAGCAGGGTGAGTAGGTACGCTACCCTAATTAGCATTACAAGGATGGCATTTCATAAGTAAAGTAAATGAGCAGAGGTATGGATGTTGCTTACTGGGGCAGGGTGAGTAGGTACGCTGCCCTGATTAACATTACAAGGATGTTTATGCTGTGTTTAGAATGAATGATATTATGTTCGGTTGTAAATAAAAAAGTTGGTGAACAAAGCTATGTTATGGAAGTTTTAATAAACGTCATCAAATGTCATTCAGTGTGATGTGATTATTGAAGGGGCCCGGGACAAATGAAGTCTGGCAACAAACCAAGTTGTCCCGGGACATCTTCTTGAGGGGTTAGATGGATATTAGTGGGTGTTAAGTGAATTGGGGAAGTAGAACGGTTAAGTGGAGGCAGGAAGGATTCAGAGGAAATGAGATAAGGTTAGGGATGGGCTTAAGAGGTTTAGACAAGTGTAGCTGGGTAAGCAATCACATTTTGGTGTGAACTTGCTACCCTCCCACCCTCCCCTTGTTTGTTGGGGGGTTGGGGAGATTGGGGTTTATCTGTTGGTGTAGGCGGAGTAGAGGGACAGGCTTGCCCTCTTCTGTTGCCCCTCTGCTGTATGGATGTTCATTTCAAGGAGCTGGCGAAAGGAAAATAAGCAGCTGGAGGAAGCATGCTGAATAAATGAGTAAGCTGAGGTAAGGATACTGCTTATTTGGTGGAAGGTAATTCAATGAATGGTGTATGAAGTTAAATGGGACACTGCTTCATAAGTAAAGTAAGCGAGCAGAGGTATGGACCCTGCTTACTGAGCAGGGTGAGTAGGTACGCTGCCCTGATTACCATTACAAAGATGGCACTTCATAAGTAAGGTAAGTGAGCAGATGTATGGACGATGCTTACTAGGGCAGGCTGAGTAAGTACACTGCCCTGATTAACATCACAAGGATGTTTATGCTGTGTTTAGAATCAATGATTTTATGTTCAGTTGTAAACAATAAAGTTGGTGAAAAAAGCTATGTTATGGAAGTTTTACTAAAGGTTGTCAAATGTACTATGCCAGCCCCACATATGAAAAATAAATGCAATTTCTCCACAGAAAAGTGTAATCAATTACTTTGTATTATTTCTAAACTGACAGAAAAAAATGGCTGCTCCATTTAAAAGTACATTCTAGTCTCAAGACAGTCTGTTAAAGCACAACACTTCTAGCTTTAACATAACTTTTCTAAGCTGGAAAGTGATAAAGCATCAACACAATTTAGAAAATGAAAGTTTTTTCCTCAAAGGAAACTTATATGCTCAGTAAAGAAAAGCACAAAGTGTCCATCAATCATTTGAAGTCTTAGAGGAGGGTATTCTTTGGCAGCAATATAGCTTTGAATGGCTCCGCACCCAGACCTGTCTTTTAGTTTTAGTCAACTCTGCTAGAGCTAGCTTGACAGTTTTGTTCATGGAAGATGCCCTGAAGCTTTGGAAGGAATATAGCTAAGGGTGCTGCAGCAGTGATCAATATAATGAACATCTCTGATTGTTCTCAGAATGACTGCACTGCTCCAAGTATGCTTAAACCTCACTAGGGAACAAATGAGCCAAACAGCTCTCACTCGTGAGTAAAAAACAGGTAATGTAATATTGATAGTCAAAGAATGAACATAATAATAATAATAATAATAATAATAATAATAATAATAATAATAATAATAATAATAATAAAGACTTCAAGATGAACAACTACCCTTAGCATTTACTTAAATAATCCATACATACGACTCATCTCTTCTCACAGGGTTCTCATTCAATAGAATGGTGTATTATAATGTACTGCACTCTATGGCTGGCTGATAAATAAAATGACCATTCACTAATCAGATCTAAAGAGGTAATGCAAAAATCTGTGTTAATGTCTCCGGGTGTCAAATGTTCAAGAAGCAAAGGATGCAGTACTTAAGGAAGACTGTAGAACTGCTAGATTGTTGTTGATGTGTCTTTCGGCTTTTCCCGGTTAGGGGTCGCCACAGCGGAGCTCTGGTCCGCTAATGATTGGCAGTAGATTTTTATGTGCCGAGTTGCCAGCTCTGATGCACAACCTTCAATGAAGGTACACCCATTCATGCATGTCTCCACACAGAAGACGCTCTAGCTGAGAATCGAATGGGACAACGTCTTACTGTCAGGTGACAGTGCTACCGCAGCACCACCACTGCAGTATGCTAGATTATTATCATGAAAAGATGACAAGGTAAATCGAGCTGCTTACTCACAGGTTGAAAAACAACCAGGCTCCAGATAGCTCAACAAGCCCAAGGTTTAATTTCAGATTTGTAGGCAACCCTGTTGTAGATCAGACTTCATTTTTCAAGAGCAGAGCCTTGATTGTATCAGAGTGGGAGCGAATGCCAGGGTCAAACCCTCAGAAGAAGGCAAGGAGATGTTCTAAAAATGACACCTCAGCTGCAGGGGAGAATTTCACTTAAGTGGTGGATGACATGACTGGGACTGAAGGTAATGACATTATGAGAACATCAGAGTTGGGGGGGGGTAGATAGGTGGCAGACAGTGGATGAATACCTGGAGGAGTTCATCAATTCACTTCCTGAGAAGGGTAGGACAATGATATTTTACATAGCTTTAGAGAGGAATTCTGAGGCCATGCCTGTATATCCTGCTAGTCATCAAGGATGGGTTCCCCCTTTGCCTGCCTCATCACTCCCTTTATTATTCCAACACTCCGGGTTTGACCCGCAGATGGCAAGACAAATTAGTTTGGCTAACCCTGTCCTCAGTGTCATTCAGTTTTGCCTCCCATGGCTATGTTAAATTCTTCCTGTACCACATTTCTGCATTCACTCATTACTGCACACATCCTGGCAAATGTAAAAGAGAAAATACGTAAGAGTGAATTTGTGTACATTTTCAATTTATTTCATATGGAAGGTATTCGGTATAAAACTGATGCAGAAAACTGTGTGGCAAAAGCCCTTATGGCAGCTTTAGCAGCCATATGGAAAAAAAACATAAGTCAAATTGGTGACCAGCAAATGGGACACTCTGGCATTGTGTTTTATAGTATTTATTATTATTGTTATTGTGGAAAAGGATCCCAGTCAGTCTTTATCCCAATTGCTTATTTTTTGCCCATTAGAGATGCTCACCACATGAAAGGTGGTGCAACATGGTCTCCATATGATCAGAGTTTTATAAATTTAAAGGCCACAGACAGCTCTATCAAGTGGGAGCAAAGGCATCCTGATATTTGGTTGATAGTTATTTTGGATAAGCCCTCTGCTGTTCATAATGAAGCAACAGCCAGAAGTTAGAGTGAGGGGAATTCTGCTGGGTTTCAACAATGGCAAGTGTTTTGGGTCTACATGTAGGTTTACCCCCTTATGCTCTTTCTGTCAAAAGGGTCATAACTAAATGAGATGCTGGTCTACTTCAGGCCACTTTGCGCAGATCAATGTAACTCACTATCCAGACTATAGTGCTACATTGTCCCAGAGTAACCTGGGCAGAGTTAGACACCCTTTTTGTGGCCAGAGATTGAATACATCAAGGGGCAACTCTAAACAACAATCATTCATACTCCCTGAGAGACAGTTCTGGTTGTTGTCAGTTTACCTCAAGGTTGAAGCTATAGTTTTTTTTTATACATAGTTTTAAAAATGGGTTCAGGATTGGATCATAGGTCTATTTAGATGCTAGATCAGTTAGTAATCTAGCATCTGTTAAAGGTTTTGAAGTTATTATGTGCATATTAATTGAGAAGGAAGTGTTTTCTGTTAGAGGGTTGGGCCCCTTCCTGTAACCTGCATGGCCTTCTTTCAATTTCCCATAGGCCTAGTCTCCCCCCAAAAAAGGGGTGGAGTTTAAATGAATTCACTACCTTTTTCAGTCAGATAGTGTGCCTGTCAATTATTTTATTGAAAGGGACAAGGCTAAAGTATATTGTGCTTCTCTCAAACAAGCAGCTGAGACAATTTTGTGTTGCTCAGTCTCCTGTCTCCTCATCAAGCAAGAGGACTGTCCCCTGTTAGGATTCCAGCTTGATGCTAAGCTCTTTTTTGAGACAGTGATACCACTGGGGTGCTCGGTAGCTTGTGCTACCTCTTGAAGTATTCAGAGCAGCTATACACTGGTGATGGCAGCAACAAGCACCACATCAGTCAGCAGTTTACTATCTAGATACTTTTTTTGATCGCGAGGGCAGGCAGGTAGGGAGCCATGGAGGTCATGGCAATATTTATGGTCCTTTGTGTTGAATAAGGGGTGCCTTTGGCTGAGGATAAATTGGAAGACCTGAGTCAACAGCAGGCATTTCTAAGGTTAGCTGTAGGTGTTGCTTCCAAGTCCTTCAAGCTTCCAACAGGCCTGTGGGAGCAAGTCAGAAGTGCAATTTTGAAAATTCTTGGGGCTCATAACTAGTGTAAAGGATATCATGTACCTCCATGAGTTATTACATTTTGCTTTCAGGGCCATTACCCTTGGTAGGACCTTTCTGAGCAAGAACTCTAATTTGTTAAAGGGAAGAAACCTAGGCATTTTAAAATTTGAATAATGTGTAGAGTCAATGAAGATCTTCGCCTGTGGTATACATTTTTGAACCAGTTTGATCGAGTGATCACCTTGGATTTCATCCAGTGAGTTGCAGCTCTTTACAGATGCTGCAGCAGGTGTGAGGATGGACAGCTATTTTCATAACAGTTGGTCTGCTGCCAAATGGCCTAACTCCTAGATTGCTGAAAGTTGGAAGGATATTACCTTCCTTGAGATTTTGCCTGTTTGGGTTGCTACCTTGTGTGGAGAGACCAGATGAGAAATCTCAGGATTTATTTTTGTTTGGATAATATTGCAGTGGTTCATGGCCTGAATAAGTGCTCCTCCAAGTCCAAATGGATGCAGTCTGTCATTTGGTTATGTTATGTTTGCAACTTAATTTGATGTTTTTCAACTTTTAATGTACGAGATGATCTGATGGACTAGCTAACAATCTTTCCCATTTTTAGTTTGCCATGTTTTGGCAGTTGGAAAGAGATGCAATGCCCTATATGACCTTCATTTCCATGGAAGTGTGGCTAATTGCAGAAGCATAGCTGGATTACTGGTAGCAAATTCATGGTCTCAGAATACAAAATGGGCTTACTCATTATCAGTGCAAACCTTTAAGGTTTCCTATAATTTATTACCATAGAGCCTTAGACGTAGGTCTTTTACTTGGTCATGCAATTCTTGGTGCACAGGTTCTGCAAAGGCAATTCTCCTAATACACTAAATTTACACTTGGCAGGCCTAGGCTTCTTGGCTCATATGATGGGGATTAAGGATTACTTGTATCAGTGCTTAATGGTTGGGAGAATGCCAGAATAGGCTATAGGGATTTCAGAAAGCCTATATGGCAGCACCTCCTAACAATTATTATCGAGAGCCTGTTTAATTAAGCTGTTGATTTTTATTCATTAATAGTTTGGACAACATCATTCGCATGCCTTTGTGCAGGCCCTTTCTGGGCTAATGAGATATTAAATTCTTTATGCCTGGAGGATGTAGTGATTCATAAGGAATTTCTTTTGATTTGGCTGGAAAAGTTCAAAACTGATCGGTCTGGTAAGGGTCAGCAAGACTGCCTAGACAAAGCAGGAGGCCCAATGATTTGCCCCGTACACTTACATTTTTGCATAAGATAATCCCTAAAGCAACTCAAGTGAGCCTTGTTTTTTATCTCAAGGAGTGGATGGCCTTTTAAATTAATGGATGGTATCACCACTTTAGCTAAAGCTCTGGTGTGTCAAGGTAGAGATTCGCATGGGTCTTCACCTCATTCCTTTCCACTAAGACATACATCAAACTTAGCATTGGCAGGATACTCTACCAAGGTGTTGAAAAGGTGGTGGTCTGAGACTTGTTTCATTTTATAGTAGTCATTAACATCAGGATTGCGTGTTACAGGAAAGAACAAATCTGGATTCTGGAACACTCCATCTGAAGAGCAGCTTTTCTAGCTTTGTCTCATCCATTCGGGTGTAATGGCTCCCTGTAACACAATCACTGGTTAGCACAGCATTTTGTTTTTTTTTTTTGGGGGGGGGGGCTGTCCTGGTTTTAATTTTGTAACTCAAAGTGTAAACATGTAGCAGGTAATCTTGGGGGGTAGACTTCAATTTTGCCCCTAAAAGTTTATTTTAGCCGAGATCTTGGCTGATCTTCACAGACTTCATTCTTTGTACCCTGAAATGACTTTGTTTTGGTCAGCTATTGTGTAGCCATCTTGCAGCTTCCCTTCCCCCACTTTATTTCCATCTGGCAGTATTTGCCTTTTCATTGTGGACAGTGTTTTCTCAGGATTTAGCCTTGACAAAGGCAATTGGTGTTTCGGCTGAGAGGCAAGCCATGAGAGAGTTTAGAGTCAGGTCTGAGATAGATTAGGTTATACAACTGAACCTTAAACATGACCCAGATGCATCAACTGGCAAAGGGTAAAATTACAAAATGTTTTAATGTGGTTACATGGTAAGTTTGTTGTGACATTACTAATGTTTTATATATTCAAAATGAAAATCCAAGTAGCAAAGGTATGGCTCCAATATACACAGTCACTAATTCCAAATGATATCTATTACCAAGAAATAGAAGGCAGAGAAGATATTCTTGGAGCTCAGCTTTAATAACACTAGCGCTTTCACATACAGCTTCATCAGGTGTTTAACATTTGCTGACATAGACCACCTGTATATACTCATTCAGAGCATCATATGATCAAAAAGAAATTCAAATTTAAAGAAACATCACATTTAAAAATATGTGAACAGCATCATAGGTTCATAGGTTCATAGATTAGTACTAAGCTAATTGCCCTTGCGAGCCATTTTAAGCCTAGCCAATTATCCCCTGTGAGACTCAAACCCTGCACCTTGTGTTTGTAAGGCAAACACCTTAACCATTAGGCCACCCTCCGATAGTGTAATATCATTTAAAAACATAACAATATATATAAAAACACAATACATATTATTAATGTAAAGGTTTACACAGAATCTTACACTCAGGAGTATGTATAATATTACTCATGTGATGTCTGATAATTCTTTTAGAAGACCTAGCCTGTTTATTCCTAAACAGAATTCCTTAATCAATGCATTTGAACAACTGTGCATCTCTAGTGTGTATGAAACCTATAATACGTGTAATGTTAATAGCAAATTCTATAGGAAGTATAATTTAACTAAGGATGAACATGGAGCTCTGATATCACTACAAAACAATGAGAATTTGATTATTAGACCAGCCGATAAAGGCGGACAGATAGTGTTGATGGATAGATCTGACTATCATAGAGCGATACAAGATATGTTATCTGATGCCAGTTTTTATGAACATATTACAACGGCTAGAGTTGATTATATGATACAGATTGTCCAGAATTCTATTAGATGGTTACAATACACTTCTGTTATTGATCAAGATTTGGCCGATTACTTTTATATATCTAATCCCACCATTCCTGTTATACAAGGTTTGCCTAAAATACATAAAGACTACACCAAGCCTCCTATGAGACCAATAGTTTCTGGTAATAATTGGTGTACTGAATCATTATCTATTTATATTGACAAGCGTATCAAACCGGTAATGAATAAATCTTGTATAATATTAAGAGACACTGAACAGTTTTTAAGTGAATTACATGATTTTTCAAGAGTAGTTGCCTCTACAGACAAGTTTATTTTTGTCACTCTAGATGTAACATCTCTCTTTACTGTCATACCAAATGACGTAGGTATTGAATATGTAGTACAACTATTGAATGCGATGGGAGACTTCAAGGAAAATGATATTTATTTGTTAGAGACTTTATTGAACCTTGTTTTACGTAATAATATATTTATGTATGATCAAAAAATAAATTGGCAATGAAATGGTGTGGCTATGGGGAGCTCTTGCTCCAATAGTTATGCAAATGCTGTGATGAGTATATGGGAAACCAAATATGTAGTAAATGGTCCTTTCACTGCCTATATTTCCTTTTATAAAAGATTTGTAGACGGTTTGTTTATGCTTTGGAGAGGAAGTGAAGAAATGTTGTTTGAATTTGTAGAGTATCTTAATACATCGTCCATCTTTTTGCATTTTACTCTGAATTTTTCTATTATAGGTATACATTTTCTAGATGTATATATTTCCAGAGATTACAGTGGTAAATTGATTAGTAGTTTATATAGGAAAGAATGTCATGCTAATCAGCTACATAATAGATGCAGCATGCATCCTAATTTTGTCTTTAGAAATGTAGCTAAGAACCAATTCTTTAGAGCCTCAAGACTTAATGTTAATGATGGAGACTATCAGAAATTTAGGACTCAAATAGAGAAGGAATTAGTTGAAAGAGGATATGAACAACATTTGATTCAGTATACTTCTAATGTGGTAGATTCACTCAGATCTACCACAGCTAAACCCTACTTTTCTGAGAGTAGAACAAGGATTAGAAAGGCAGAAAATAGTAAACTCAGAATGTCCTTACACTATACCAGAGACGTAGCTAAGTATATTGATGTCATAAACTCTCATTGGAATATTCTAACAACTGATGAACATATTAAAACAATTGTGGGTTTGAAACCACAATTTTCTTTTAAGAATAAAAAGTCACTTAAGAATAGACTATATAATAATATATCTAAGAAATTAATTACTATTGTTCCTGGTACTAAGCCTTGTGGCAGTTGTAATTATTGTGTTTATGTTTGTACAGACACACTTTTTAAACATCCAGATACAAATAAGAATTTTTATATTAATGTTAGTGCAACATGTAATACTATGCATATGGTATATCTTGCTACATGTACTTTATGTAATCAATATTATGTAGGTAAAACTGATCGCTCACTAAAAGAGAGAATTAGAGAGCATCTGTATAACATTAAGCAAAAGAACCTCATAAATGCACTTGCCAAACATGTAGGGCAGGATTCACGATGGCTTGCACGGAGTCTAAGAGTCGTGTAAGACTCCATGCAGCCATCGCGATCCAGGAACAGCTCAAAATCCAGTGTAAGAGACCAGTTAAAACGCCTCTTACACGGGCAGGGTGTGGATATGCTAATTACCTCACTTGCAGCCGAAAGGCATGCAAATGAGGTAGATTAGTGATCCACGAAGCAGAAACCAGCCCGTGTAAGAGTCGTGTTAGGTGCAGAAATGTACTCAGTTGACAACTGAGTAGGTTACTGCAAATAACACAATGGAACCATGACAGCTCCAAATAAAGTGTGCATATGTAGCAGGCAGCATGCCAATGGCCAAATATGTGGCCATTGGCATGGTAACCCGATGCAAACATGAAATAAAATATATATATTTTTTTCGGCGATCGGCGATGTTTAAATGCAGCGCAGCCCCGCGCAAATGGGCTGCGCTAAATAAGACATAAAAATAAAGGTTTGAAACCCACAAATGTGGGTTTTATGTAATGCATGGATTTGCAATGCAGGGACTAGCAGACCGAAAACAACATGGCCACCATCTAGTGGTTGCTAAGGGGGGAAGCTGAGTGTAAGACATGTAACTAAGCATTAGTAGGCAATCTTATGTAAATGAGTGGTAGGATAGTGAATCACACTGTCACATATCAAATGAGCACATTCCGTGTAGTGTAAGAGTTAGATAAGGGGGAGTAACAGAGTAGGAGATAGGTGACATCACAGTGGGGGAATGTCAGGAAGAAATCAAGCTCATTGGAGCAAAGTGGTATGTGAAAGATGTCAATCACACAGCATAAAAAGAGGAGTGTCAACAGATAAGCATGGGAAAGTCAAGAAATGGAAGGTGTACACTGTGGCCAACACCAAAGTTTCTTGCTGTGCTTGCATGCATGCATGTGCGAGCTGGGAGGCGTGAGTAAGACAGAGTGCGCACGTGTAAGGCAGAGTAAGCATGTAGGAGCCTGTGTAAAGATCTATAAACCTGTTTGCGCTTGTGTGCACGCGTTTTAACCCGAATAAGCAGGTCCTAGTCCATGTAAGCATGTGTGCACACGTGGTAGCCACTGTGAGTGTGTTTTCACTGGTATGCATGCTGCTCCCCCCTGAGGAAACAGAGAGGAAAAAGGAAGCAGAAGAAATAATAGGAAGCTAGCACGGAATACTGGTAGAGCTAGCAGGTGAAAACAATTAGAAACAGGTAATTACGCAGGCAGAATACTAGCCCAGCCCAGCACTTAAAACACTGCAAACAGCATTGCAGTATGTTTCTCTCAAGAGACACTGCAAGACAGGAGTAAGCTAGTAGAAATGAAAACTGAAAAAGCTGCACTCAGACCAAACATGCTAGGGGCTGCCATAGCTGTTATAAGGAGACATAGGAGACTTGCTGAGGGTGGTGACAATGCAAATGCTGCCAGACAACCCACAGTGAGGAGACGGAGAAGAGTGTACAGGCCCAGGGTCACCTACCAGGGGTTACATGAGCTGGAGATAGTGGAGCGCTATAGAGTGGACAGCGACCTCCTGCAGCAAATTGTTGAGCTGTGCAGGCCACGCCTCACACACAGAACCAACAGAGGGGAACCCATCCCGGTGGAAACCAAGGTATGTGTTGGCCTAAGAATACTAGCAGCAGGTACCTTCCAGAGACCAACTGGTGATATGATGGGGATATCACAGGCATCAGCCTCCAGGGTACTGCACCAGTTCCTGGATGCCATGTCAGCACATGTCGGTGAGCATGTGTATTTCCCCAATTCCTGTAAGGTATTGGTCAGCAATATGCATCTCTTCCATCAAATAGCGGAATACCCTGAGGTAGTGGGTGCAATAGACTGTACGCACATACGCATCAAAGCACCAGCCAGTGAGTGGGGTAGGGCCTACATTAACCACAAGGGCTTCCCCTCCATCAACTGCCAGGTCGTGTGTGATGCCCACGGCATAATAATGAATGTATGTGCTGGCTGCCCTGGGAACTACCATGATTCCCATATCTGGCATTTGACACAGCTTTACCAGACATTTGCCAATGGGGACATCCCACATGGTCACCTAGTGGAGGATGCTGGATATGCACTGGAGCCGTGGCTGATGACACCCATCAGAAACGCACACACACCTGAACAAGAACGCCATAATGAGGCGCACGCACAAACACGTAATGTAATAGAGCGTGTGTTTGGGCTGCTCAAGTCACAGTTCTGGTGCCTGGACACATCTGGTGGAGCCTTGCAGTACTCACCAACTACATGTACCCAAATTGTCATGGTATGTGCTATACTACATAATATGATTCTGTGAAAACAGCTGCAGCAGGACCAGCATAGGGCCGGGACAAACAGCCCCCCACCATTGCCAAGGCCATCACAGGCAGAGCGTGACTCGGAGGAGGAACAACCTGAGCCTGCCCCAGTAGGCAGAAGGAGGCATGCCCAGTATGCCCTGGCCTTGGCAAAGAGGCAACACATAGCACATACACTGGCTCAGTAGGAACCCTGGGAATGATACCAATCTCTGACTCACTCATATAGTAACAGGGATGCCTAACATGACACAACCTGCTCTCAAACATGTACAGGGAGTGTAGTATGTGCATCCGACAGAGGCAGCCCTGCAGCACCACCTGAGGCATGATTGCCATGTGTTAAGCAATGTAACACCATCTAGTATATGCAAACATGAAGACCCTGCCTATCATCTCACCCTCACCAAGCATGATGCCACACTATGAAGACAAGAAGATCAAGTACAATAATTGGCTGTAGTCTTGCTGTTAGCAAGGGGAAACAAATGGCTGACAGCCTGGGATGACATGCTGAGCAAGACATGATGCCTCACCTGCTAGGGATGGCATGCACCCAGCACACCTGGCTGTGTGGATACTGGCAAAGGCTGTTGTCACTCCCACTGTGCCTTGAATAGGTAAGGCTGGAAACACAAACCCACCACCATAGGTAGCACAAGGGATAACAACCTGGACGTAATGCTACCCAATGCCAGAAGTCTAACCTGCAAGGTGCATGCAGACCAAACCCACCACAGCATGGAGAATGGTAATATCTGTTCTGTAACAGAAACCTGGGTCAAGGCCCAGAAGAGCACCCTAATACTACCAGGTTATGCCTCATACCATGCTCTACAGCTCCAAAACATGGAACACACTACAATAGGAGTGTGGCTATCAGTAATTGTCAAGGATAACCACACCCCCAGGTTGGTACCACAGCAAGAAGTAGCATGGACTATCCATGGGCAAGTACCAGTGGCTCAAACTTCGTCCCTGTTTGCAGCCTAAAACAGACCACACTCACAAACCCAGGAACCCCAGCCAGCCTTCCTGAAGACACTGCAGAGTTTGAATGTCTCAACAAATACCAAACAAGGCACACACAAAGTATGACATAGGCGGCAACCCATTATGTATGGAAGAAGTAATCAGGGACCTAGGGACACAAGTGGACGGTAACCCGTCATGTGGCACTCACATTGCCAAGGTGGCCAGGAAGACCTGCTATATTGCCCACCTTAATATGAAAGGATGAACATGTAGATCAAGAGAGGTCACTGTGCCCCCATACTTTTCCCTTATCAGGCCCATACGTGACAACAATGCCCCAGTTCGGATGTGCCTTACCTTACACCTGCAGCAGTTAGAAAGACCCCAAATGTACCTCACCAACAGGATAAAGGGTCCAAACATTTGACATCTGCAGCCTGGCTGAAGAAACCACATCCCAATTCACAAGCATACTGCCCAGTCAGAGGCTATGTATGCCTGATGTACAAGGCCATGTCCAATCCAGAATGAATGGACATGCTCCACTGCAGAAACCCCAAATCCAGCAGAGACACCACAGTGAGATATCTGAACCTCCACAAATAGATAAATAGGATGTGCTGGAGGGACAGATCCATAACCCAGAGGCTCCTTACACTCTGGAACAGAATCCCAGTCCATGATAGGCTGAGCTCCACACTCATACTCAACAAGAGAAATCTGGTGAAGTGCATGGGAGATAGTAGGTGTACACTGGGGGGGCATCCCTGTGTCACATTTAGTAATGTAAACCCTACATGGGCATAATATGCACATTGCAAGGGGTGTTGAAACTCACACACAGTCTGTCCATGCTCAAACAAGGCCACGGCAGATAGCCTAGTATGAACCTATGAACCTATGATGATTTTTAAAATAATGAGCGGAAAGCAACTATGATGCACGAAAAGACTTTATTATAACACAAACCAACCTATGATGATACAGATTGTGCAGGACACAAAGGATTATCACACAGCTGTCCTACCTGATGGTAGGAACCATATTGATAATCCACAGATATGCTCTGCAGTACTCTAATATCACAAACAATACACCAAACCCACACACATTGCCAACATCCTACCTAACAGATTCTTTGCAAACTCCCCACCGGCACCTACCTGCCAAATATCTATCCCAGCAGAGTGCTGGCCCCCTGACATTGCAGATGCTGAGGTAACAACCAGCATCTACAAAGCACACCACACAGCATCAATGGTACCAGATGGTGTTCTGGGTTGTGTCCAACAAGTACTGTAAGAAGAATGGAACACCAAATAGCACTACTGCACACTATCAGTCTTACCACAGGATATGTACCCAAAGAGCAGTGAACAGCAACAGTGGTCCCTCACCACAAAGGTGGTGCCTGAATGGATACTGCAAACTATCACCCCTCAACCCTGACTATGTAGGTTGGCAAAATAATGGAGAGGATGATCATGGATCCCAGGAATAACAAGATTGGGTACCTACAGACATTGGACCCTACCCAGTGTGGCTGTCATAGGGCAGATCCTGCCCCTTACACATGTCTGACTCATGTGAAATGCGCACCAAGGCCATTGATGTGGGGAATGTGGATCACACAGCCTATCTGGACCTTGCTAAACCCTTCCATACAATACCCTAGTTGGTCAGTACAGATAAGCTCACCAGCCAAACTATAAACCCCTATCCAAGTAGATGGGTTTCAAACCAGCTCAAGGACAGAACTGACCTGGTCAGACATGCTGCAGCCATGTCAGACTGCAAACCAGGTACAACTGGCATCCCGCAAGGCATGGTCCTGGGACCTCTCTTGTATGCTATATATGTCACATAGGTACAGGCCAGCATGAAAGGACTCTGTCTGAACAGGTTCGCAGAGGACTACAAACTGCCCACCATATCGGATCCTCTAGCTGACACAAGCAACCTACAAAAGGCACACATAGAAACAGACAAGTGGTGCCACAGCCATGTCAACAAGCTAAATGCAGAATAGTGTATAGTCATCCCCTGTGGAAACACAGTACATGGCCAGAAATTACCACATAGGTGTTAACCCAGTAAGTACATCAGGAGCAATAAGAGACCTGGGGTCACAAGGTGATAGATATCCTGCATGTGACAACCATGTGTCTGTAGTGGTTACAGAAACATACCATATACCCACCTAATCATGAAGGTAAGCACAGCTAGGTCAGGGTAGGTCAATGTGCCTCTCCAGTCATCCATCAGCAGCCTCACAACTGTGTACAATGGCCCTTCAGGGATGTACCTTAGCAGACACCTGCATCAACTGGAAAGACCCCACAAATACCCCACCAGGAGGATCGCAGAGCTGTAACAGATGCCATGTGTCGCCTGATTAAACAAACTGCAGTTCCACACAGTGCCATACTGCCTGGCTGGAGGTGAACTGTGCCTGATGTATAAAGCCATGATCAAGCTGGTATCAATGGACATTTGGCACCATGTAAAATCTGAATGCTGGTGACCTATGCAACTGACAGGCCTGAACCCCAGCACAGACATAAACAGGACATGCTGTACCGATTGGTCCATAACCCAGAAGCTCACTCCACTCATGACTAAACTCCCACTACAGGTTATCCAGGGAGTCCCTCACTGACTGTCATCCAGAGGAATCATGATGACTGGATGGGAGATAGTAGGTGTACCCTGGATATCACCTGTATGTCATGGGTAGACAGAGGCACAGCACACTAACCTTGACATATGTCATGGCAAACACCAGTAAATGTGTGTTGAAGGACAAACACTCTCTGACTAGCATTACAAATGGACTAGGGCACATGGCCATTGTTTGTCATTGTCCACACAAGTTGTGGAATACATTAACAATGTCGGACAATCATGTACTATGCTGTCCATATCTGAACAAAATGCAACATGGTCATATCTGCACAACTGGCCCTCAACCAGTCTGGTGTGCTCACTATAAATATTACAAGCAGAGATAGGACTGAAACTGATGATACTGTCCACCACAGTGAAAGTACTGCACCAGTACACTATACGACAATACACTTTTTGGTCAGTAGGAAAGGATGTTGACAACTGTATGCAAACTATCCCATGGCGACCCTGCAGGCACAGCATAATGCCTGTTAGGTTCAGACACAAAGCACTTGGCCAGTAAGAACACAACCTGATGTCCAACACTCAACTGTACATGTGAAATATAGATGACGTCCACACACAAACACAAATGTGGTGGACCACAGATCCCAACAGAAGGAAAGTTCACACTGGGCATGCTTGCACACTTAGATAAATGAGACATGTCAGTCAAAAAGCCATAGAAACTGTGAACTGGGCATGCTCACACACTTAGGCCATGTCACAGTTCAGCAGTTGCACACACATATCTGGCATTTGTATGTGTTAACACAGGAACCTCCCACAATACAGAAATCTGCCCAGTGCACACAGTGAAATTACAACAGAGACATAAGTAAAGTACTGGATCCCACTCATATGCAAACATCTTCCACAGTACACAAGTTGTTCATAGAGATAGGGAAAGCTATGGCAATAAAGACCCACAAACAGTATATGAGCAACAGATACTTGCATCTGACAGGTAAACATATGGCCGTAGAGTGCAATACTAAGCTGTTGTCCCTAGGGAATGCAGAAGGCTATCCACAGTGTATTTGGCTTCTGCCTCCACAGTACAGTAGGCCACTGTGCCTGTGCAACGTTAATGCATAGATATGCTCTCCCCTGTACTGATGGATAGTAAAAGATGTACATACCTCTTCATACATAATGATGTCAGCACACTATACATATGTCAAGAGCACAAGTGATACCCAGTAATTTGAATAGAGCGCTCTGCTACTGCATCTCTCATAAGTGTCATAACATAGTTAGGTAGGGGTTTGAATCCTGTAAGTGCTTAGCGTGTGGGGGAGAGTGTGTGTGCAATTCCACATGTAAGAGAAATGTTCCTTTTGGCAACTAGTACCACACAACACATGCTGCATATTCCACTGTCTAAACACTGATGATTTCAGCACCCTATAAGTACAGCAGGAGAAAGCAAGCTTCCCAGTAATGCAAATAGTGATCTCTGCTACTGCGTCTCTCACAAGTGTCATAACATAGTTAGGTAGGGGTTTGAATCGTGTGTGTGTGAATGTGTGTGGGGGAGTAGTGTGTGTGCAATTCCACGTGTAAGAGAAATGTTCCTTTTGGCAACTAGTACAACACAACACATGCTGCATATTCCACTGTCTAAACACTGATGATGTCAGCACCCTATAAGTACAGCAGGGGAAAGCAAGCCTCCCAATAATGCAAATAATGCGCTCTGCTACTGCATCTCTCACAAGTGTCATAACATAGTTTGGTAGGGGTTTGAATCCTGCAATTGCTCAGTGTGTGTGTGTGGATGTGTGGGGGGGAGCAGTGTGTGTGCAATTCCACGTGTAAGAGAAATGTTCCTTTTGGCAACTAGTACCACACAACACATGCTGCATATTCCACTGTCTAAACACTGATGATGTCAGCACCCTATAAGTACAGCAGGAGAAAGCAAGCTTCCCAGTAATACAAATAGCGCTCTCTGCTACTGCGTCTCTCACAAGTGTCATAACATAGTTAGGTAGGGGTTTGAATCGTGTGTGTGTGAATGTGTTTGGGGGAGTAGTGTGTGTGCAATTCCACGTGTAAGAGAAATGTTCCTTTTGGCAACTAGTACAACACAACACATGCTGCATATTCCACTGTCTAAACACTGATGATGTCAGCACCCTATAAGTACAGCAGGGAAAAGCAAGCCTCCCAATAATGCAAATAGCGTGCTCTGCTACTGCATCTCTCACAAGTAGCATAACATAGTTTGGTAGGGGTTTGAATCCTGCAAGTGCTCAGTGTGTGTGTGTGTGGGGGGAGTAGTGTGTGTGCAATTCCACGTGTAAGAAAAATGTTCCTTTTGGCAACTATTACAACACAACACATGTTTCATATTCCACTGTCTAAACACTGATAATGTCAGCACCCTATAAGTACAGCAGGAGAAAGCAAGCCTCCCAGTAATTTGAATAGTGCACTCTGCTACTGCATTTCTCACAAGTGTCATAACATAATTAGGTAGGGGTTTGAATCCTGCAAGCGCTCAGCGTGTGTGTGAATGTGTGGGGAGGAGTAGTGTGTGTGCAATTCCACGTGTAAGAGAAATGTTCCTTTTGGCAACTATTACAACACAACACATGCTACATATTCCACTTTCTAAACACTGATGATGTCAGCACCCTATAAGTACAGCAGGAGGAAGCAAGCCTCCCAGTAATGCAAATAGCACACTCTGCTACTGCGTCTCTCACAAGTGACATAACATAGTTAGGTAGGGGTTTGTATCCTACAAATGCCATGTGTGTTTTTGTCACACAGTTTGTCCATGTGTGTGGGGGGGTGTTCCCAATATTGCACGACATACATTATATCAGTAATGTCAATGCACACATGATATGTGTGTGCCACCTACACATATGTACCTGTGAACTTCAATAGTTCCCATGTCCGAAGTCTGCCTCATGTGAATACATGGAATATGCATTAGACAACTTTATGACTGTGGTGTTCTGTGCAGGGGCTGCATGTGGTATGTGAATATACAGTGTGAGTTGTAGATGGTGTCATCCCACCAGCGAGGGATATACGACTGGTCTGGACCATATAGTCCACATGTTGGTGATGAACAGGTGCAGCATGTTGTCACCTCTTGTGGGAGTGGTAACAAGTTGTTCCATAGCAATGCAGGGAATGAATGCTAAGAACCCTTCAGATAGGGTCTTGGAGCTAGAGTAATGCTCACACTCTATGTTTGGGTAGTTGCAGTCCACCCATATAATGGTGTTTGTAGAGACCGTCATATTCCCAGTGTTGTCAGGAAGGCCAAGTGGGTTTCCTGGGTATGGGAGGGTGGTGTGTGCCAGGCTATGAACCTGAAGGCAGTCTAACCCACTGTTAGTTGTACATGGATAGGCTCTGATGCTTTGTGCTTTGCCACCAACCTGGGGGTGTGTATATCTGAGGTGCCTTTGGATACATCCCCCCTGTTCTGGTTTGGTGCATGTGTGGGGGACGACAAGCATGGTATGAGGTATGACCTGGCAGTGATGGTGTGCACCTGGGAGCCTTGTACCAGGAGTTTGTTACTGCATGGTTATTGCTGTACCCCATGCTAAGGACAGTTTCCACTGCATGCATCTTGAGGTTTACACTGCTGCTGTTGAGTAGCATTACTATTAGTGTCCTATCCCGTGTGATACCTGTGTAGGTGGCTATGTACTGTCAGCCTTGCATACAAAGGCACTATGTGCGCAGCAACAGCCTCTGCCAATATACAACGGCCCATGGGTGACAGGTGCAAGCTGTCCCTAGCAAAGCAATGTGGCTTGTCCAGCATTTAATCCCACGCTGACAGGCATTGGATTCCCTTTGAATGTCACCGAAACATGCGGTAATTTTAGAAACTGATCATCCTGTCTACATATTGTGGCAGCATTCTTGGTGAGGGTAAGATACTACTCAAGGTCAGTGTCATACCAGCCTGTGCCACAAGCTCAGAGAGCCCCTCTATGTCCCCTAACATGTAGTCCAGGGAGGTGTGTCACAGGTCATACACACTGGCACAGACAATGACTGAGTCATATTTGGACATGCCTTGGAGTGACCTGTATGCTTGTGTTATGTGGTGGATCATAGTGCCCAACGGGCATCTCAGCGTGCCCTTCACCTTGTTCAGCCTGGTGAGCAGGACCTCAGTGTACCTGACGATAGAGGTACCTCTTACAACTGTAGCAGGTGTGTTGTCAAGCTGTATGTCCTGTGACTGTTTGGCACACAAGCTTTATGAGCTATGTGTTGCACGTGCTCTGCTCTGGCTTAACGTTTGCTTGTGTGTCTGCTGTGCAGGTGTCAGCTGCTCAGGCAGGATGCTATTCTGAGAGTCCAAGAATGTACCTGTGTGTTTCTGTGTTTGGATTGCGGTCTTGGCAGGTCTATGTGAGACTGGTACTGTATTCACTGTAGTATCCCACTCCACCTGACAGGGTATGCCAGTACTGAGTTAAGAGAGCTTAGCCCCCAGTTTGGCTATGTGGTTGCATCTCTCACATGTGTTGTAAGTGTATGGGAAGGGGAGAGGGTTGTCTGTGTACATGAGACAGCTGTAACATTGCCACATGACTCACAGATTCACCAACTGGACCAGAGAGTAGATTGACAGGTGACCTTTGCACATGCTACCATAGCATTGTGAATCCCATACTAAGTAACGACACATAGGGCCAATGGGGAACAAGGTACTCAAGGTGAGTATGTGAGGGTGTAGTGCTCCTGATTTTTTAGTGCTGGCATATATGAATGCTATCTTGAGCAAATGCGAGGTAAGTCATATGCAATGTGTTACAGGCAACCTACATGCAAACAGGACAAACAGTGACGTTCTGTCAAGTGAGACATGGACATCAGTACAGTAAGCAATACAGATGTCACTAGGGATCCACAGAGGCACTGTAAATCTGCACTGCAGGTGGAATCAGTGTTTCAGAAACATAACAAGCAAACATGCATACAAACAAAGCTACAGTCAGCAGGCCTGTATGTAGACTATGCTACAACAAACAAGGTGTACAACTTCCAGTAGGTAACAGTGCATATATGCAGGCACTATAAGCCTGTACCCAGACATTCACAGGTCAGACGGGCTGGGTCCAGCCCAATCCCCCACAAGTGTATAGACCATGTACCTTCGTAATGTTGAATAACTGGCCTGATACCCAAGTGCTCATACCTGTAATAATACACATTTCAAATAACAGACACTGAGCACTCACTCAGCAGTTCCAGACTTAGTATGATGTATGCTACCTGTCCTGGCACCACAGTATCCTTGACATGTATGGATACTCTCCCTCCTGTCATAGTTAGTTTTGTGTTTTGGTGCTGTCATGCATGGTATGAGGTGTGACCTTGTAGTGCTAGTGTGCTCTTGTGAGTCTTGAATCTGTTGTGTATTACTGCACAGATATCAACATCCTCAAACATCCTCATTGCAGAGTCGAGTGTGGATAGCATGCAACTCGCAGTTGACATGACCATTATTGAGTATCAATATGTACATTTTCGTATCCCCTGTGCTACCTATGTAGGTGGCCATCTCTTGACAGCCTCACCACCAGTATGCAAAGATGTGCAGACAGTACACTATGGTAATTATTATGGGTGTACAAAACAATACAATGACATTCATACTGTAACTGCATCAGGCATGCTGGGATATACCCACAATGATATCATTACACTGTACTGTTGTCAACATTATACTATTACAACACTTCTATGTAGTCACCCTGTGCATCAGCACCATGTTAACCTGTTCCTGCACCAATGTTACAGATTGCAGGAGGTGGCACAGTTTCATCATATGCACAGGGTGTGTACTTGGTATGCCTGAGTCTGCCACTGATACAACCAATTGACATGTCTGTGTGTGTGTGTTGGTGAGGGACAGCAGTACAAGATGGGGCAATGTTGATGCAGTGTGTGCGTGTATGCGGTAGCCCTAGGTGTTATCAATTTGGATGTGTGTATGCATGCACACAGTCCCACCTCATGGCTGCCATATACAGGTGTTTGTGGACAGCCACAGACTGTACCTGCCAGGTCATACAGATCACTGTCTGTGGCCATGGACACGGTACCTGTGCCTGGCAGGGGTGCTATGGACCATATCAGGTACTAAGCCAGACTGGGTACTGTCATCAGAAGCAGGTGGTTGGTGACTGGAGACAGGTCCCTGTTGGGACTGTCCAGAGCCACGTGCATGTGGTCTCCTGGGGCGGTCTGATGACAGCACAGACCAAGCATTGCTGGGGCTGCTGCTGGCACTATGTGAGTGGCCGCAGGCCTGTTGTCGTCCGCGTCAGCTGCCAGCTGCTGCTGTTCCTGGCATACGGCCACATCGACACCTCAACCATCCACCATTGCCCTGGCTCATGGACATGTAGTTGTGAAACAGATCTAATGTGTCCCTCCAACGTCTGTCAATGACCTCGGTGAAGTTACGGATGGTAGCCGCAACATCACGCATACTGTCACTCATAGCTGTGCGACATGCTCTCAGCTCCCTCAGACCCTGTCTGGTGTACCGTTCCATACGTGACTGTGCCTGCATTACAGCCCGAAACATAGCTGAGGTTGAAAGACCTCTGTGGGCACATCTGACAGGGGCGGTATGCCCAAGGATGCTCCCACGAGACCCCTGGACATCTGCCTGTGTGGTACCATGTCAGGACCCTGGCCATGGCTGCTGTGTGGGGATGCATGTGCCACCGATACCACATTACCCTGGTCAATGCCCACTGTATCCTTTCCATCACCTAGGGACATTGGTGACAAGGGATGTATTGGCAGGATGACTGTGCGCATTGCTGGGGTCGACAGCTGTGTACTGTCAATTGGCTGACCAATGACGGACCCTGGCACACCTCCCTGTACCATAACACATATATCATCATTATCACTATCCACAGCAGCTGATTCAGGCTCCCTGCTGCACAACACCAGAGCAGCACCAGAACCTGTGGGAGTAAGACAGGAAACACAGTTTACAATGTGTACACCATGTCACCACTGATACACACATGCACACATGGGCACATGCACACATGCACACATGGGCACATGCACACATGCACACATGGGCACATGCACGCATGCACACATGCACACATGGGCACATGCACACATGGGCACATGCACACATGCACACGTACACATGGGCACATGCACACATGCGCACATGCACACATGCACACTCCTCAGTATATGAGATATCAACACACAGACACAAACACACCTGCAATCAAACACATAGCACTACTGCTTCAGCCTATTATTACTATTAGTATCAAGAGTATTGAAGGTAATGTTATTACACACTCACCAGCATGGATAGGCTGCCTTGTTGTTACACCAGAGGGACCTGCAGAAATGAGACATTTATTGTCAGTGGGCACAACTGTGCCATTGATACTGTGAGTATGATACAGTTCAGTAGTGCAACAGTTAGCTTCCACAGGTCTACTGCTGATATTGAGAATATCACTCTTGCACAATAATAACCAAGATTACAGCTACAAACCGAGGACACACCTCACACATGCATAACCTAACAGTGTACAGAACAGTCAACTATACACATGGCATGTTACCTGCATGCTCCGTGTCCTGCTGCTGGGTGGCTCCAGCCTCCATCATTACACATGTATGTTGCTGCTGTTGCTGTTGGGCTAGAGCCACAACACGTAGGAGTAGTCCCTCCAGTCTGGTGAAGGGGGATGTCTAGCCACCCCACCACCTGTGGCAAGCTGCTGCCTGTGGATATCCGATGCACGCTGACGGACATTTCTAATTAAATCACTGCAGTGATGGCGTACCTGCTCATATGTCCGGTTATGTGTGCCTATGTCATTTACCTGACAGACCAGGTCTTGCCACAGTGCAGCCCTCTCCTGCTGGTTCTGGCTGTTGCAGGAAAAGAGTATTGCAAAATCCCGCACCATGCTCTGGTGTATCTCTTCCTCCTCCGCAATGGAGTACACAGGGTTTCGCTGGTGAACCATAGCCCTGAAAAGGAGAAGGAAAATAAGTCAGCAATATCTGCCAGCAAACTATGGCACACATAATACACATAATACTCAACTGTAGTGATATAACTTAACCACCATATATAGCATCTGTCTGTCTATTGGGGGATACACATGTAAATGACCAGATATCAGTGCTCATCCGACAACTGTGCAACAGTACCTGGCACACTCCATATGACAGACTAGTATACTGCAGTAGTCAGCACACTGGTTCAGGTCCAATGCACAACCTCACACTGGGGGTTTGTATCAAGGTACTGTATGGGGAACATTATCAACCCATGCACTGCATGCAATGCACGTTACATAGTTCACTGGTAATGCACATTACTCTTACTTGCCATAACCCTAACTACACCACAGTGACATACAGGGTAACACAGCACAACATATGGCAATGTAGTATGTGTTGATCGCAATACCTCACACATCTGTCTCTGGCCTAACATCAAGGATACACACTACCATGACAGACAGACAGTCATGGTGAGCAATCACACCAGTACATAACATGCACCCAGTCACGGCACACTCATTCCACCTCACATATTTGGTTTGCAATGTGTTCATGGGTGTGCATTGTGTCTTAGGTTGGTAGTATGCTTTTGGCCCTGGGCATACAGCAGCATACTGTTATGCTACCCTGCCCCTTGTGACACGTGTTATGATTGTACCTGCTCCTTACAAACAGTTACACAGGGTGACTCATATGGCATATTACCTATCTGCATAACATTCAGCAGGGGTATGTCTGACATCTACTCATGGGGAGCCTTGCTTCTTAATTCTGTGTGGTTTACTCCAGGGTATGTCATTTTTGTGGGTAGGGACCTGTACCTCCACCATGTGCTCTATACTGCAGTGACAAGGACGACAGACATAGGTAATTTGTGTTGTGGATGTCGGAGGTGTTACCATGGTTGTTGGACAACTGTCATGGGTGTGACTGAACTATGTATATCCAGCAGTGGTAACCTCTATGTAGGTAGTCTGTGTGCACTCTGTGGTCTTGTCAGTCACTCTACATAGGTAATGTGTTTGAGTGCATTGACACAGTTACTTGGTATGTCAGTGTCCTTCTCTATATCTGTATCTGTCATGGGAGGTACATACCATGTAGGACATTGTGGGGTGTAGAGGGGTACAACGACCTACATGTCCATAGCTAACACACCATGTCCGCTGACACATTCCATGTACAGGTATTACAGGACTAGTGTGCCACTGTGTATATCAATGGGGACCCTATTGTACACTTGTTGCCCATGTTCCCCCAGACACATGCAGTGGTGGGCAGGCATGCACATATGTGGTGGTTACTGGTGTCATTGTTTTGGAATGGGGTATGGTACTCCAGTATCCACACTGGTGTTCACTCCATGCCTTTGTCACCAGGCACGTGTTGCAATACATCTACGCACATGTGCCTCACTCAGTATATCTATATATATATATATATATATATATATATATATATATGTATATATATGTGTATATATATATATATATATATATATATATATATATATATATATATATATATATATATATATTTATATGTATATGTATATATATATATATATATATATATATATATATATATATATATATATATATATATATAATCTGTATATATAGATATAGATATAAACATATAGATGTGGGGAGAGAGGGGGAGAGAGAGAGAGAGAGACAGAGGGAGAGTGAGAGTGAGAGGGGGTGGGACAGAGAGAGAGAGATAGTCATATACAGACATATCTGTTGTCAGTCAGATCTGTCTGTATATGTATATGTATCTACATCTAGAGCACCCCAGCACTACCAGGTTATACCTCATACCATGCTTTTCGGCCCCAAAACTTGGACCGAACCACAAAAGGAGGGGGAGTATCGATATTCATCAAAGATACCCACACCTCCAGGTTGGTGGCAAAGCATGAAGCATCAGAGACTATCCATGTGCAACTAACAGTGGGTAAAACTGCCTTCCAGTTTATAGCCTGCTACAGACCACCCTCCCAAACCCAGGAACCCCATTCGGCCTTTCTGAGAACACTGGAAAATATGAAGGTCTCTCCAAACACCATTATATTGGGCGACTTCAACTACCCAAACATAGACTGGGAGCATTACTCTAGCTCCAACACCCTAGCCCAAAGGTTCCTAGAATTTATAAACTCAAATGCTATGGAACAACTTGTTACCACTCCCACAAGAGGGGAAAACATACTGGACCTGATCATCACCAACATGGGGACTCTATGCACCAGACCAGAAGTGTATCCCTCACTGGTAAGATCAGACCATAAACTAATCTCACTGGATATTCACATCCCGACCCCACCCCCTGCCCAGAAAACCACAGTGAAAAACTTCTCTAAAGCAAATTTTACACTCCTCAAAACTGAGGTGGAATCCTTCAAAGCCCCCGGGCCTGTGGAAAATACGGCCCAGACCGCAGAATCCTTTATAAATGCATTCTATGAACACATTCAGGAATGCATGGATCATGCGATCCCAAATAAAACCAAGATCCAATCCTCCAAAGGCAGACGTCCTGTCTGGTGGACCCCAGCCATAAACAAACTATACAATAGAAGGAGGAAGCTACTAAATGAGAGAGCAAAATCCCAAAAAGGGAAGGCATCACTGATCAGTATTAGCAAATAACTACGGGCACTCATAAAATTGTCTAAGGCCAGGTTCGAGAGAAAAATTGCACAGGACACTAAGGATAATCACAAGGCTTTCTTTAGTTATGTTAGGAACCTGGGTGGTAATTCCCAGATATGCTCAGAATTAGTCCAAAATGACAAAAAATACACTGAACCCACAGACATTGCCAACATCCTAGCTGACAGGTTCAGCGCAAACCCCCCCCCTCCCCACCAAAAGGGCAAATATCTATCCCAGCAGAGTGGTGCCCCCCTGACATCTCAGATGCTCAGGTAAGAGCCGCCCTCTCCAAAGCAAAAAACACAGCATCAATGGGACCAGACAGTGTCCCGGGCTGCGTCCTACATGAACTCCAAGAAGAGCTAAACCCAAACATAAAACTACTGTTCAATCTCAGCCTTACTACAGGATATGTGCCCAAAGAGCGGCGTACAGCAACAGTGGTCCCTCTCCATAAAGGTGGTGCCTCAACAGATCCTGGAAACTATCGCCCCATAAGCCTGACTAGCTTTGTCTGCAAAGCTATGGAAAGGATCATCATGGACCTCATAAATAAAGATATTGGGGACCTACAGACACTGGATCCTACCCAGTTCGGCTTTGTTAAGGGCAGATCCTGCCTCTTAAACCTGGTTGATTTCTTTGAAATAGTCACCAAGGCCATTGACGAGGCGAAGGTGGTCCACACAGCCTACCTGGACCTCGCAAAAGCCTTCGATACAATACCCCACTCGGGCATTATAGATAAGCTCACCAGCTTAAATATAAAGCCCTATGTCACTAGATGGATTGCAAACTGGCTCAAGGACAGAACCCACATGGTTAGAATTGCTGGAGCCATGTCAGACTCCAAACCAGTTACAAGTGGTGTCCCACAAGGCTCAGTCCTGGGACCTCTCTTATTCGGTATATATTTCTCGGAGGTACAGGCCAACACGGAAGGACTGTGGCTGACCAAGTTCACAGATGACTGCAATCTGGGTGCCATAATCGACTCTTCAGCCGACACAAGCATCCTCCAAAAGGGCCTCATAGAAACAGACAACTGGTGCCAGAGCCATGGCCTCAAGCTAAATGCCAAAAGTGTATAGTCATCCCTTTGGCAAAAACAGTGCACAAATTACCACATAGGTGGTAATCCATTAAGTACAGAAGAAGTAATTAGGGACCTGGGGACCCAAGTTGATAGCAATCTCTCATTTGACAACCACGTGGCCAAAGTGGTTAGAAAACATTTATATAGCCCACCTAATCATGAAGGGATTCACATCTAGATCAGGGGAGGTCATCGTGCCTCTTTACTCATCCATCATCAGGCCCATAATTGAGTACAATGCCCCTTTTGGGATGTACCTTACCAGACACCTGCAGCAACTGGAAAGCCCCCAAAAGTACCTCACCAAGAGGATCAAAGGGCTCAAACAGATGCCATATGCTGCCCGGTTAAAGAAACTTCAGCTCTACTCAGTGGCATACCGCTTGTTCAGAGGCGATCTGTGCCTGACGTATAAAGCCATGTCCAACCCGGAATTAATGGACATGCTGCACCTCAGAAAATCCAAATCCCATCGAGCCACGCTCAAGAGACTTGAACCTCAGCACTGAAATAAATAGGACATGCTGGAGGGACAGATTCATAACCCAGAGGCTCCCTTCACTCTGGAATAAAATCCCAGTCCAGGTTAGGCAGAGTCCCTCATTGACTCTCTTCAAGAGGAATCTTGATGTGTGGATGGGAGATCGTAGGTTTACCCCGGGTATCACTTCTGTGTCACTGTTAGACAGAGGCACAGTATACTAACCTCGAAAAAGGGCATAGCAAAATAAATTTAAAATGGGTGGCGAAAGCCAAACACATTCTGCCTAGGCTTATAAATGCCCTAGGGCAGATAGCCTAGTATGAACCTATGAACCTATGAACCTATATATGTATGTGTGTATTACATATATCTGTACGTACATATTCTATCAATCTCGATGTCTGTGCAGTAAGTGAAACCTGGTTCAAAGCTCCTGAGAGCACACCAGCGGTACCAGGCTATACCTCGTATCATGCTTTTTGGCCCCAAAACTCAGGCCAAAACAAAAAGGGAGGGGGAGTGTCCATGTTCATGAAGGACACCCACACCTCCAGGTTAGTGGCAACGCATGAAGCATCAGAGACCATCCAGGTGCAAATAACCATAGGCAAACCTGCTATTCAACTGGTAGCATGTTACAGACCACCTTCCCAATCTCAGGAACCACAGTCAGCCTTCCTGAAGACATTGGAGGATATGAATGTCCCACCACACACCATCATATTGGGAGACTTCAACTACCCTAACATAGACTGGGTGCATTATTCTATCCCAAACACCCTTGCCCAAAGGTTCCCGGAATTCACTAAGTCAAATGCAATGGAAGAGCTAGTCACCTCTCCCACAAGGGGAGATAATATACTAGACCTGATCATCACAAACATGGGGATAATGTGCTACACACCGGAAGTATACCCCTCATTAGTCACATCTGACCTCTAACTAATCACCCTGGATATACATATCCCACCTCCCCCACAACACAAAAGACTACAGTGAGAAACCTCTCAAATGCCGACTTTACACTTCTTAAAACTGAGTTGGTATCCTTTAAGCCCACTGGGCCAGTGGAAACCGCATCCCACAATGCAGTGTCCTTCACAAATGCTTTCTATGGACATCTCCAAGAATGCATGGATCATGCAATCCCAAATAAAACCAAGACCCTCTCCACCAAGGGCAGGCGTCCTGTCTGGTGGACCCCAGCCATGAACAAACTGTATAACAAAAGAAGGTAGCTACTGCACGACAGAGCAGAATTCCATAAAGATAAGGCATCTCTGATCAGCACTAGTAGAACGCTATGTTCTCTCATACAAACATGCAAGGTCAACATTGAGAGGAAAATCGCTATGGACACTACAGATAACCACAAGGCCTTCTTCTGCTATGTTAGACACCTGGGTGGAAACCCTCAGATATGTTCAGAGTTAGTTCACAGTGACAAAAACTACACTGAACACACAGATATTGCCAACATTCTGGCAGACAGGTTCAGTGCAGACTGTAACCTCCCTGTCATCTCCAATGTCCAGCTGAGAACCACCCTCAGCAAAGCTATAAACACAGCATCAATGGGACCCGACGGTATTGCAGGTTGCGTGCTACGTGAACTCCAAGAGGAGCTAAACCCGCACATATAATGCTATTTAACCATAGCCTTACTATAGCATATGTACCTGGACACTGGCATACAGCAACTGTAGTCCCACTCCACAAAGGAGGCACCTCTATAGACCCTGGTAACTACTGCCCCATAAGCTTAACCAGCCTGGTCTGCAACACTATGGAAAGAATCATTATGGAACTCATACACAGAGACATTGGGGACTTATAAACACTTGATCCCACCCAGTTCAGCTTTGTAGAGGGCAGATCCTGCCTTTTGAACCTGGTTGACCTTTTCAAAACAGTCACTAGAGCCATTGACGAGGGCACAGCAGTCCATACAGCCTACCTGGACTTGGCTAAAGCTTTTGACACAATACCCCACTCTGGCATCATAGACATGCTCAACAGCTTAAATGTAAATCCATATGTCACAAGATGGGTTGCAAACCGGCTAACGGATAGAAACCCTAAAGTCAAAATCACTGGTGCCATGTCAGACTCAGAGCCAGTAACAAGTGGTGTCCCACAGGGCTCTGTCCTTGGACCCCTCATGTTCGGCATTTATTTCTCAGATGTGGATGCAAACATGGGAGGGTAGTGGCTGACAATGTTCAAAGATGACTGCATACTAGGCGCCATAGTCGATACACCAGCTGACATACATCCTACAGAAAAGCCACACTGAAACCGACAACTGGTGCCGGAGTCATGGCCTTAAACTGCATGCCAAATACTGTATAGTCATACCCTTTGGGAAGGACAAGGTACCCACATATTATCACATAGTCAGTAACCCACTGAGTACAGACAAAGTAATCAGAGACCTGGGGACACAAATCAATACTGACCTCTCATTTGACACCCGCGTTGCCAAAGTGGTTGGATAGACTTCCTACCTTGCCCACCTTATCATGAAGGGATTCACATCCAGATCAAAGGAGGTCATTGTACCCCTATACTCCTCCCTTATCAGGCCCATGATTGTGTGCTATGCCCCATTTGGTATGTACCTCACCTGGCACTTGCAACAGCTAGGGGGACCCCATACATACCTCACCAGGAGGATCAAGGGTCTCCAACAAATGTCATATGCTGCCAGACTAAAGAAACTACAGCTCTATTCCATAGCATACCGCCTACTTAGAGGTGATCTGTGCCTGACGTACAAGGCCATGTCCAATCAGGAATTGATGGACATGTTCCACCTCGTACAATCCAAATCCATCAGAATCACAAGAGCTACAGATTTAAACCTCAGCACAAATATGAATAGGACATGCTGTAGGGACAGATCCATAACTCAGAGGCTTCCCATACTGTTGAACAGGATCACAGTTCATGTTAGGCTGAGACCCTCACTGACTCTCTTCATGTGAATTCTTGACGAGTGGATGGGAGATCATAGGTTTACACCAGGGGTCATCTCTGTGTCACTACTAGACAGAGGCACAGTAAACTAATGCTATTATGTAAGGGGGTCTTCACTGTGTCACTACTATACAGAGGCACAATTTTCTAAATCTATTCTGTACACTGTGTGCAGATAGCCCAGTACTAAACTATGACACTGTGAAACTATATATGTCTATGTATTTCTACATCCCTCTCTATCTATGTATACACATATGCATATTATATATATATATATAGACATACATATCTTGATATACATACGTATACACATGATATATATATATATATATATATATATATATATATATATATATATATATATATATATATATATATACTCCTTTTTAGTTCCACATATGTATACACACAGAAACGTACTGATGAACATCCATTACTGTACAACCTACTTGTACATTGCACTACAACCTACATTGCTATGTGCACATAGCTACCATCACATACATATGTATGTGGAGCCTTCAGTGACAGTTTCAGTATGTCCCCATCCCTATGCACATCCTCATATACATAGATACAGACCAATAACACATCTGGAGGGTTCACAGTATGTAGAGTATTATAGTAGTACTTTGCATTACCTGTGTTTGTTGCAGCTGTTTGTGTAGGCTTGCAGTTGCTTGGCCTGCTGTCAACCTCTTTGCTTTGTTGTTTCAGGTTTTTTTTCTTTCTCTTTCTTTCTTTCTTTCTTTCTTTCTTTCTTTCTTTCTTTCTTTCTTTCTTTTTCTTTCCTTCTTTCTTTCTTTCTTTCTTTCTTTCTTTCTTTCTTTTTTTTTTGTTTTCTCTCTCTCTCCCTCTCCCTCTCTACCTCCAGCGGGTGCAATGACAGTATTGCATGTGTGGACTGGGAGTACAGGATGCTTTTGTAGGTATCTGCACATGTCCATGTGATGGCCTCTGCACCAATTGTTAGCCAGCATTTACTAATCGCATGCAGCCTGTTGTGTAGTGATTGCAGTTCTCACTGTGATTACAGGACTGTGCTATAAAAAGGTCTGTTAGGTAGGTATAGCCCTTTCAGATTATCAGGGTGGGGACCATGCTGGTTTGCTGTGGACACTGTTCTGTGAGTGTAAGGGTTGGTATGTCTCTCATATTTCAGGCTGTGTTGTAGACACTGCAATGCATGTTGTTCTGTAAGCTGAGTATTCCTTCCTCCAGTGTCCTCTTCTCCGTGTGTATGTAAACTGACACCTACGACTAGAAATACTGTGTATATGGGTGTGTATAGCTAAGCACACAGAAGCGCACACCTGCTTACTACTGCTTAAAAGTGCTTACTCTCGCGCACACCCGCACTATTTTCTTTTAAAGAAAAGAAAATGGGGAGATAGGAAAGTGGTGAAAAAGGTGGCACAAAGAGGGTAGGACAGTAGGAAAACAAGCTCGGGTTTTTCAGGAGGGATGTAGGAAAGGCCCTTAGCTGCCTATTTCTTCGTCAGCAACAGCTGTGCATATGTTTGTAATTTGGTGTGACATTTGAAACCTTCAACCCCTGAGAGAGGTGTGAGGACAACAAAATTTGTTGTACAGCCAATTGTAAGTGCCAGTTTTCATGTCCAGCAGACATGTGTGCAAAATGGGCAGCTATGTATGGGGTGTATTTTTTTTGTGGGTACAGAGTGCCCTTTTTTTTTTTTTTTTCAGGTGAGAGTGGTATGTCAGGTACAGGATGTCGGTATAGCTGGGGAGGTAGGTAGGGGAGGTTAACAGACAAGACAAACAAGATGCATACAGGGGTGGTTTATGACACATGTGGGGGGGTTACACAATTGACGGGGACGGATGTTTGGATATCTTGAGCCCATGAGCCCACAGATGGCAACAGTGGAACTGAGATCCCCACCCATGGGCAGTTGCCACTGTGCCTTCACTGCCCAGGACAGGGCTGTGCTGTGAGCTGTGTAGGACGGGCAGCTGGCATGCCTGTGAGATGTGCCACCTGTGCCTCAAGCTGGCGTAGGGGCCCAAGCACAGAGTGCCTGATCTCCCTACGCACCACAATCCGGACACTATGGAGGGTGAGTGGATGTTCTCATCCGGCCATGCTTGCAGAGGGGGGGACGAGCCCCATCCCCTGCAGCACTTCCACCTGCAGGTGGCACAGGGCCACCAGAGGAGGGTCCGGCCTGGGCACTACTGCCAGGTGCACTCGCCAGCTGAGGTGGGAGAGGTGGGTCCGCTGGAACCCGCCTTCCCTGTCGTCCTATGTTTTGCATTATTTAATGACAGTTTGGGTTAGTAACATGCAATACCATTCACAATTATTTGTAACAGCATGCATTAGTATTCCCATTAACCAAACACCCATAAATTCAAGCCATTGAACAGCAAGCATAACACATGCATAATTTGAACAACAGTACACAATCCAACAACATGCAGGGTTGATTGATGGCAACAGGCCATCAAGTTTGGATGTATGAACAGGGCACATGCATCAACGTACATGCAAATATGTATGAACCAACAGGACAATTGTCCAGGGGAGTTAATTGTGAATACACATACCCATTTCATGTGGAATGGATTATTTGTGGTTATAGGGTAGGGTGAAGAAATATTTCATTAACAACTTCAAATACCTATACATATGCTGTACATTTCTACTAGCTGCAGATATATACACACTACAGGTCTGACTACAGTTTCCTATGTGTAAACTTATGCATGTTGGTGATAGGAATGTTACTGCTACATCAATATACATTTCATTTTTATTCATATACATTCATATATGGCTCTGTTCAGCTACAGCATCCTGCTACATTTGCTTTATATGGCTCTAGACAACTGTGGATGTTTGATATTTCATGCAACCATACTATCTGCATATTGCAAACTGAGAGCAGCATATCCAAATTGTGGGACACACATTCCAGATTCAGTACTTTATTCCACACATTCCGCTGTTTGGTTGTGCCTGTCACATTCATTTCATTCTGTACTGACTGCAGTATACTTTATTCAGGAGTTATTACAACTTTATTGGTGGATTCATACCTCTTTCTCACACTCTCACTTGTTTTATTTTTACAATTCAGGATGGTACTTAATTCTAGGATTTATTGACATGTTTTACTTGGTTATAACAATCCTTTCCAACAGTCTCACTTGTGTCATGTTTCAGAATTCAAACAGGGATATATTTCACACATGTGTTTTACTCAGCTTGTGTAGCTGTAATTTTCAGTGTGCTGCAGGTTATGTACTATTATATTACAGGTGGAACATCTTTATTTCAGACTTGTTTCATTTTTATTTTTGGATTACAGGCTGCATCACACCTATGTAATCACACAGCACTAGCAGAATCTCTCTTACACTGTTACTTGCACTTTATATTAATAGGTGACTACACTGCACTCTTTTGCAAGCTGTCATACTTATATTTTTTAACAGTTACAGGGAGAGAATTACTAACCTGCCTGGTGGTGCAACCGCACAAGCCTATCGGCATAGGCTCGATGATTCGCGGAACGGACACCTGCAGCTGCAATATAAATGAAGTAATATTGGAATACACATCTCCATAATATCAGCTAGGTTAACTTTCTACATAAATAATTACATGTAACTTACTCAGTAGGGGGGCGTTGGGCATTTGCCGGGCCTCCTGGATCCAACAGTTCAGTTGGTCCTGCTTCCGTCTCTTCAGGTCCGCATGGTGGTAACAGACCTGTTCACAAGTCCTTGGTATTCCTGTGGTACTGGTGAGATCATGTGCCAACCGGTCCCACACCTCAGCCCCATATGCTCCCCACAGGACCTGGCCCTGCATGAGTTCGGCCTCATGATCATGGACGAGGAGCCAAACCATATATTTGGACTCCTCAACGCCCCACCTCTGTGCTCGGAAGCAGCTACCCTCTCCTACACCTGCCATCCTGACTGCAAATCGGTTCCACAATCAGTTATGCTGTGTATTCCCGCCTATGGGGCTTATATATGCAGTTTTCCCACACTTATCTGTGATTGGCCATTTTGGAAATGTATCAGCTTCACAAAACCTGCTTTGTCATGCTTCTCTTTCCATTCATTCCTATATATATGCTATTACTGCATTTCTAAGTGCAACTGTCATGGCTTAGTGGTTCAGTACTTTGACTATGGTGCATGGTATCCTGAGTTCAACCCTGGCCATTGCTTTTTATATTTTGTGACTGTCTACACAGGCTAGAAGGTGTGTCTGTGTAAAGGCAGATTTGATACAGCTTGCTCAACGTTGCCCGTCGGTTAGCTTGTTGGCACAGTGCGCAGCTCCGCACAAACGGGTTACGCTGGTTTACGCATCATTTGGCTGTCAGCACGCATATTACGCTCAGCTCAGCTGTGGGCACACAGTTTCAGTGTGTTAGAACTCTGCTCAGCCCGGGCACTCATTTTACACCTTTTAAACCACTGCTCAACCTGGGCACTCATTTTACACCTGTTAAACCACTCCTCACCTACGGCACTCATTTTATACCTGTTAAACCACTGCTCACCTGTGGGCAGATATACTCAGATTGTTAGAGTGTAGCTCAGCTATAGGCACTTCTGACATTTGTTTTTTTTTTTTTTTTTTTTTTATTATCACACATTTCTTCATAATACATGGCCCATTTCATTACATTTTACATAAAAATAATTTTATACATGTACATATATGTCAGGGAATTGTTTCACTAAAAATAAAAATTGATGTTGTGGGGGCTCGAACCATGACTGCCTCCTCTTCAGCCAACGTCTCTACAGCTATGCTATTGCTTCTTGGCTTACTTTGTATATTTAGATCTTATAGGCTTTTCCATTGACTGCTAACTGTGGCTAAGCAACGGGCACGCCCGCACAAACGAGCGCACTCACGGGCAAACATCTTTAAAACTTATAAAAAAAAATATAACATGTTCATTTTTCCATTTTATGTTTATAGTCTGTGAGGGCATGTGTTGTGTTGTGTTTATTGACATTTATGCGGACTCTGTCGTGGGGGTTTACTTTTGGGACTGTTACTCTTCTGGGGGTGTGTCCGTTTGCAGGGCTCGCCCTACAGACACGCCCCCTACTTTCTTACACGGACTGTGTTAGCCTTGGGTGTGAGTCAGCATGCCCTCATGAATATGCATGGAATGCTGATGTCACACCATTTAACCTTGTAACTCTTACACGGAGGTTTTGTGAATTCTGCCCATGGTGAATACAAATGAATCACATATTTTTAAATTTCTAGTTTTAGGTAGGACTTATGATAATGTGAGACGTGGGGATATTAGGTCCAGAACGGAAGAGTTGGAGACTACTTGGATAATCAGACTTAGGGCAGATCATGGTCATGGTCTTAATGACCATGTCCCTATAAGACCTATATTACGCAAGAGACCTTTACGTTAATAATATGTATTATCTTTTTATATATATTTTTATGTTTTTAATTGATATTACACTATTATGATGCTGTTCACATATTTTTAAATGTGATGTTTCTTTAAATTTGAATTTCTTTTTGATCATATGATGCTCTGAATGAGTATATATAGGTTGTCTATGTCAGCAAATGTTAAACACCTGATGAAGCTGTATGTGAAAGTGCTAGTGTTATTAAAGCTGAGCTCCAAGAATATCTTCTCTGCCTTCTATTTCTTGGTACTACATATCATTTGGAATTAGTGACTGTGTATACTGAAGCCATACCTTTGCTACTTGGATTTTCATTTGGACTACATTTTTTTAGCAGAGGTAATAGTTGTTTGTTTGGTGACTTCGTTGTTTTTAATGTTTTATATATTGGTCAATAACTGGTCATAATGGCAGATGGTCTGTTCACTGATTCAGCACAGAGTGCAATGTACTTTGGAGGCAGGTTAATTTTATCAAAATTGTTAGCACTGAAAATGAGAAGGACAAATAAGAGTAGTCGGCATCAAGCAATTGCACATGGTAGTGTATAGGTGACTTTGAAATGAGTGTTATGCAACAACTTGCAGCAATTTAACTTTCAGTAGCATTTTCAATGATAAAATCTTTCATGCAATAAAATACTGCAGTCAGCCTTCAGTTATGTATTTGAAGCAATGCACACCCAAAACAGTTATTATTTTCATTTAAAAAAGGGCAAATCTAGAACAAAGTATACAACATTAAAAAAGCTGCAGAGAATACTGACAACAAAGAGCTGGCTCATACTTCACTATCAAAGAACTTTAATATAAGCCACATTCTTGTTAATCATCAAAACTAACAACAAATGGTAACTTTAAAGTGTGCGTTTATTCTTTAATCTGTTTAAAGCCTGGCACTTGTTTAATACACTTCACAAATGCCAAATAATCACCAAATACTCTGGCTTGGTAATGACATAATCTTAAGTGGCTTTGTAAAATGTGCAGTGCCAAAGGAAATATATCCATAATGACAAAAGCAACACATGTATAATCTTTGTGAAGCTTTAACTTTACAAAGGCATTTGAGACACGTATTCAGTTATACTTTCATGCACACATGCCTATACGTATGTACATACTCACTCATGCACACGTGTATATGTGTATGTATATGTGTATGTTGTTGTGTGTGTTTCTTGAGGTATACACTATGACAACTTAAGACACATCTGATTTTTTTTAATTGCTACAAAGTCACTTTCATTGTAGTTGATTTAATGTGTAGTCTGTTGGCTACATTCTCTGAAAGAAGTGCTTTAATAAATTAAATGTTCACATCATCAAAATGAATTGCAAAAGGTAACATGGATCCATGGAACAGAAATGGAGTCCCCAATGAGAGAAGGCAAATAGGGTTCAACTAGTAATCTAACACTGGAGAAATTAAAAAGGAAGGTGGTGGATTGAAGGGGACTGGTCTGTCATTTGTTTCCCTGGGAGGAATAGAATGGTTACAGGCACATGAGGATCACAAAGGGAAGTTCAATTTGTCTGTGCTGACCAAGAAAAACACCTCCTATGCTTGAAGGAAAGGATAGGGCTGCTTGTGACAATGTTTCCTGTAGAAGGATTACCAGTGCAATTAGCCCATTGCAGGTCCTCCTTATGCATCGGCATGTAGTTTTGTCCATACAAGGAAATCATCCTTTTGCCAGTCTGATGGCTGCCTTAATGACTATCCCAAATCAGTTGACACTCACTCTATATGAGAAGGGAAAGAAAGGGAATATTTGGTAAATGGGTGGTTGATAACTGGCAGGCAGTCGGGGCAAACAGAAGCCAAAAGAAAAAACAGATAATCGCAAATTATACTTTGATAAGGTGTCAGGTTATTAAGTGAGCTGTTTAAAATGTAATGCTACTTAGATGCATTTCACAAGTGGCAACTATTTTAATTTATATTTTTGACTTCTGAGTCAAAAAGGACCCTCTACATATTTGTCTTTTGAACTCTATAGATTCAACAGTTGTGAAAAAAATTGTTCTGTCTAAAAGAAGTATTTTCAAGCCCTTCTCTTTTTTTTTTTTGGGGGGGGGGGTTGTGTTGTAGCTCTTATTGCTGTGATTGTGGTCCTAGAACTGGTGTGACTGTAAAACTGACAATGGGGAACACAAGGATTTGCTTTATTATTTATTTATTTACTTACTTAGTTACTAACTAACTAACTAACTAACTAATTAATTAACTATGTGGTAGATGGACTGGTCCAAAGACACTTTTCAGCCATGGCCCAGGCTCAGATGCAATAAACAGTACAAGTAAACTTAAATTACACCCTTCAAATATGATATATTGTCAGCTTTATATAGTTGAAAATACATAGATAGTCAATATGCAGTTATTACACAATTTTCTATAGTGGAATATTACACAGTTATATTGCATGTCTGATAAGGTAGCAGGATTATATTAGGTTTGATCAATTTACTTGGGCAGTAAAACAGTTTAGCTACAATAAATTGATACCTAAAGGTTTAAATCTGAATTTCTTTTAAAGAATGGAAGTGAGTTAAACTCTAGAGATAGGGCAACAAACTAAGAAGAGAATATGGGAATAAGAACAGTTAATGGAAAGTAAAACAGTTGAGAGACTAATCTTTTATAGATTGTTAAGCCTTCTGAAGAGTTTAATCATTATCCCTAAAGCATTTACAAGCAACTTTTATAAAGAGGTGCTCAGAAAGGGCTTTCCTAAACTTAGTAAAAATATCTTGATGCCTAATATTTGCCAGTAGTTTGTTACAGAGCGAAGAGTGTGATGGTGATGAAGACTGTGATGATTGGTTTATTCACCAATGATTGTTTTAACTGGGGGATGGCTGAGTGATATTAAGGTATCCTGTGAATTCCTTAGGAAGTAAGATGGTTCCTTCATCAAGAGTTTTGTTTACAGTTTCTGAACCTGGAGGTACTCCTCCTCCCCTGACATATAGTAATCTGAGATAGTATATTTAAATAGCAGAAACATGACCTAGGGGGGATTTTCTTCTGCTCAAAGGCTTCCAAACTGTTGCAGCAAATATGCCAATTCACAGATAAAGGTGGTTATACATAAGCATGTGTGAAAGAAAGCAAAACTGAATATATGATCAAATTCTGAGGCTTGTAGAATTGGGTTACACAATTACAATTGTGACAGGGGGATGCCAAATAATGAAAAATGTATTTTAGAAATGTGTGTCTACTTAATTTCTAGTAACCCAAATGGTATTCTGTAGTGTTGTGACCTTTTACCTCTTGTCTTGGATCAGAATTTATAGTGTAGAACATTAAGTTTGAATTAGACAACTTACATGATTCATGTCTCCCAGAAATAAAACATCTATTTTTTGCCTACTTATATACTGCTGTAACCATTTCAACATACAGATCTTTCTTTTTGTCATAATAAAATGTTGATGTTTACTATTGGTTTGATAGATCACAAACATAGGCTACAATGTTTTATAGTAAAGTTGCTAACTCACTGCATTAAGTTTATAGACTGCTCTGCTTTGATTTCATTACATAAATCTGCATCATGTTCCTTGTTGCATATATTTGTTTACTGGATATCTCAAGTATTTGTTTGCTGGGATTGATGAATGATACATCCATCAATTAACTGTCATGCCCCAGTCTCATTGATAATAAATATGGAGGCGTGGACTACTAAGCTTAGGCCATGGAGCCGGGCTCATTTTAAATGACATAGGAGTTCTATTCAATAGTTTTCACTTCATTATTTAGACATCTACAATTTAGTAGAAGATATATTGATGCCCAGCATTGTTTGCTGTCCTATATCAAAGTAAAGCCTCTTTCTTTATCTTCTTGTTATTTAGTATAATCTTTCCATGTGGTGTTGCTGGAATGTGTATATTGCATTTTTGCTGGAAATGAAGTTAAGTTACTTCAGAGATGCTTGAAGTCTGAAATGTATGGGGGGGGGTATTATTTGTTCTAATTGCCATAAAAGACATTATGGCCTAAGCATAAGTGTACATCACCCAAGGATTAGGTTCCAGCCTGGGGAATGTCTCTAGATGTTCATGGGGGGGAAGGGAACTCAGCATAACTGTGAAAGCTTAAATTGCAAGAGAGGTAGTGGCAATGTTATCATTGGAACAAGGGAGATCTTTAGGTTCTTTTCATGGAATGTAGAGAGAAGTAACTATCCCATTAGGAGGGCTAGAATTCAACAAAGGTTGAGCACACTGGTACACACATTGTCTATTTATAAGAAATTAAGTTAAAGGTGAAAAAGGTGAAAGAGACAAATAAATTTAAGTCAAAGGACTGCAATACCTTGTTTGTTGACCACAAACCAGGGGGTCTATATTAGAACATTGAAGTTTTAAAACGTTGAATATTCTAATATCAACCCCTATTCAGCAAACGCTGACAATACTGAACATGCAGAACAGCAAATTTTTCCCAGGGAAAAAAATTGCTGTTCCGACACACATACACACAACACAAGCACACCAAACAAACAGCAATCCACACACATACACTTAAAATCCTACATCTAACCCTACACTAAACTGTACAAACACTGCTATCTATCCACTTAGCTTAACCCAAACCCTAACGCTAAGGTCCGGCACTATCGCACACTCACCTCATCCACGCCCTAACCCTAACTCACCTACCCTGCCCTACCCTCACGTCTACACAATTGCACACTTACCTGACCCATGCCCTAACTCTAACTCACCTAACCAGCACCCTAACCCTCACATCCACACAATTGCACACTTACTCGATCCCGACCCGTAACTTTCCACCGCAGTGCTAAAAATAACGACGCCACAGAAACAGCCAAGCAAATTCCTTCCCGAGGAAGAAATTTGCTGTTCTGCAGCTTCGCTATTTTCAGCGTTCACTGAATAGGAGTCGATATTAGAACATTCAAAGTTTTAAAACTTCGATGTTCTAATATAGACCCCAAACCAGGTGGGTTGTTGTTAATGCTCCACAAATTATTGGATATCTCAGCTTGTGTAGTCAAGATAAATGGCCCAAGGTAGGTGGCTTATCTGAGTAAGGCTAATTAATGGGGTAGATAGATGGTAGAAAATATTTATGCCCAAAAATGAAGGTACGATAGAGCTATGTCAAGACTTTTTAGAATGTTGTTGGGATAGGTCCGTATCCACCAGCTTTACTGTTCTCAAAGGGGATTTTAGTTTGGTCCTACAAGCAGAGAAATATAGGTTATAAGATAAACCTGAATATCACAAGAACAGCCAGTCAGTGATCAAAACATAGATGGTGCAATCTGCTTGGGTTTATATTTGTTGAGAATGCCATCCTAATTTGTCAAGCCTTACACTTTCTAGGGATGTAAAGTACAAAGTTGTAGGCTCATTCTTATATTTGGTCCCGCATGCTTCCAGAATTGTGTTCATAGTCCCACCATACATGAGATATTATTATCTGATCATGCCACTATTTCCTTGATAATAATTTGGAAGAGGATACTTGTAACATATGTTTTGGGGGTATAATGAGTTGGCAGATTGTGGAAATTCACTACAGAGTGCTCTGTTAGGAATACTGTGGGAGCAAATGAAGGTAACTAACTAAGAAAATAATTTTTTGAGCTGTTATACATTATCTGAATTGTCTGAACACAGTAAGGCCTTGTTAAATTTAATTCTGGTAGTTGCCAAAAAAGTAATTATCAAAAAATGGAAATCAAATTATAAACCAACTATACTTGAAGTAGTGAATGTTATAAGAGAGATAAAGGAATGCAAAGTGGGGGTCTTTAGAAATGGGTAGGAGAATTACATGGAAACAAATGAAACTGTGGAAACAATACATGCAGGAAAAAAAATTGAAGGAGGAATGAGATTTAAGAGAAGGCAAAATTTAATAATTTAAGTAATGTTGCTTGGATTATATATCACATATATTGTTATATGAACTATAATCTTTTAAATGTGAAATTATTAATATGGCATAATTATTTTTATACTGATGCAAGTTTCCCTGTGTCACAAGTGATAATTCAATAAAGGTGCTAAAAATAGAATTGGAAGTGCCTCATTTGGTATGTCTGAGGAAAATGTTTTTTATAGGTAGGGAGATCACAACTAATTGGTGGATAGTAGAAGCATTTCTAAGTTGGTGTAGGAAGATTGTTCAACCATTGTGATTAAAGCTGTTTAATTGAACTACTCCAACAAAGATTGTGCAGTGACAAAATTTCTATGGTGGGTAAAGGTGTTATGATCAAAAGTTCATGGTAGTTGTTAATGGCGACTCTGGCATAAAAGACATACACAATGTAGTACCCATCAGAGTCGTTCCCTTTCTCCAGGGTTATTTGTCTTAGTAATAGAATAACTACCAATACAGGTGAGAAGTGGCAACGAGAGGGTACAGTGAGTTTCTTTCTAATATTTGTTGTACACTGTTTGCTTATGAGTATGAATATTAAGAATGTAATTAAAGCAGTGGTAGGCATTTTTAAAGGTATCATGGTTGCAGTTTAATTTTATAAATTCTACAGTGCGTGGGTCTGACAGGGTGACCTTGAAAATTACAGTACAGGGCATTACTGTTGTTCCTAAATATCTGAGGTGGATGTTACAGCATACATGGGAATAAACAATTGCAGGTAATACTTTGAAGCTAAAAGAAATGATTAGGAAATTTGGGCCGAATTTGATTAAGTTTAACACTCTAGCAGGGAATATACAGGAGTATATTAGCTTGAGGGTTGGGTATTACAGCACATTTCTGCTTATACAATGGCTTTTAGACATCTCACAGAACTGGATAGAATCACTTTACATGGACTGTATGATGATAGGCAGTTTAGAATGGGGTAGAGGTCCAGATTATATCATTTGGGACCATCGGATTATATTACAAAGTATCAATAACTATGCAAGAAAATAATAGACTAATAAGGATATATGGAAATAGAAACAGATAATAGAGATGGCTGACAAATCTATTTCTAGTGAACAGTAAAAATGAATATCATTTATCAACATAAAAGGTGGGTATGGCCTTTCAGATCAGGACTGGTTTGTATATGAAAGACAGGTCATGTGTTACATAGATGCATATGGCCAGTAGAAAAATCTTGAGGAATGTTTCCCTGGGGTAGAGTTAAAAAAGAAAGGGCAGCAATGATTTATAAAAAAATGTGACCCTAAGGCCCAGGCTACCATAATCTAGTGCCACTAAGGAAACATTTGCCTGCGTCAGTGTATGAACAATACATTTTTGACTTATTTGACAAAAGCCTACTTTCTGTCAGTTCAATTTGAAAATGATTGGCTTGTTAATTTCATTCTGTCCACTCACAGACTCCTCCTTCCACTATTATCCTCCCTTCAGAAGAAGGGAGGATCCGAGCATCAAGGAGGGCAGGAAGGCTTAGGTGTCACCATCAGACCACTAATTATTATTTTAGTGGGTATAAAATATCACAGCCATACAGAATCCTGTAAAATTGCCATATTAACTTGATAATTTACTGCAGGAGGTGGTGACAATTGGTAGTGCAGCCTGAATAAATACCAATAATAGAAATAATGTATTTGCTGGGCTTTCATAAAACATAAACTTTCTGCCATTGGCAAAGCAAATTATTTTTTTATTTCCCCTACAAAATTTCATTCATCATGATTAAACTGTATTAAAAAGATTGTAACTTGTGTGAGTATTGCAGGTTTTGCATTTGACTTAAATAAATATCTCTGCAGCCAACATTAGGATTCAGACAAAAGATTATTTTGTATACAAAACTTCCTGTGTAAATTTATAAGGCTGTATCCCAGCAGACCAATAGCAACAGACACAGGTGGTGAGTATGCAAAATGTATAAAATGCCATTTCTGTCATGAGATTCTAATCTTCTAGTGTACCATAAAAACAAACTTCCCTGTCTAAATGATCCGGTATCCTTCATAAGTATTCTTAAGGACAGGGCAGGTAAATTAAGTTGATTTTTAAGCAGAAAAATATTTTAAGCATTTTTAAACTAAGCATCTTGGTATGATTTTTATGGGTTAGGACCCAAATTTTAACTGTTTTATTATATATTTATTTTTTATTCTGTTTTAGAAGTACATATTTATTAGAGTTTTACACAAGAGAGCATGTTTTTATGATGCACATCCCAGATTTGTGGCAATGGTACAAGGATTTGAATTGTTTTTTGAAACAATAATACTGATATTTTTCTTTATTTGTTTTAGAACATCAAAGTGATAGTTATTTTAAGAGATCAAGGTTTTAATTAGATGTTATTTCTTTGGCTTTTTACATTATAAAATGAATATGGACCTGTGCTGTAATAAACTCTGATAATGTCTGGATTACTGTGGATGAAAGTGCTCAGTTTTTTGCTTTGTTTTTAGTTCTTTATATACAATTTGTGGATACTTTTATCAGATGATCCATTTTTATTTAGTATTTATTTATTTCAGTGGTTTTACAAAGCATTTCACTCTTATTTGGCTTATGGAAGCAGCAGACAGTTTCTGCTAGTGTGATCAGATGTTCTAGGTGGCCTGGCTGGACTTTTAATAGGTTATTAGTGTTCTGAGATGTAAGCATCATTGGTGGTTTCCTTTATGATGTTCTTCCAGAACCATGGTTGACTCAAACGGATGCACAAGCAGTTTAAGTTATAATTTACATACGGATTTTATGATATTGCTACAACAGATAATGAAATTTATACTTGCTACCCAGGATATATTTTTTTCTTCCTTGCAAAGGAATTATGAAAATGCAGGTTTGACAGTTTCACTTGGTTTCCTGCTGAGCCTTTCAGAATTCTCTTTATATTTGGACTGGGGAATGGCTTCCAAGCTGCAAGTGCACAGAATTCTAGTGATAATAACTTTTGTTTTAATAACTGTCTCTCAGCTCCCAAATTTTCTTTTAATTCAGCTGCCACTGTTCCTTACAAAAATTTAAAAATACAGTTGTTTGATTTTGAGCTTAGATTGAATATGTTGAGGACCTGTAATTGGGTAACTCTTACTTTATGGAATGTCTGTGTTTGAGAAAGGTTCATAAAGTTCTTAGATTGTGTAACTTTCCATTGTGTTTAGTAGAAAATTCTGTTCTACACAAGTTATTGTAACTTTTCAGTGCTACTGGGTTAAAACTAATTGAGTTATTAAAGAAGGACAATGAAAGAAAAATCAAAGTATTGAAAAAGGAACTTAAAGAACTTGATAACAGTAAGTGTTCCAACCTTCCCTTCAATAACATTAAAGATGGCTATAATGATAATATGTTTTAAAGACAGATAAGATGGTTAAAATGAACAAGGAATGGAAGGATAAGAAATTATACAGAGATAAACGTGACTATGAAAATAAAACAGGTTATCCAACCCCCCACTCCTCATTTTAGCAATATGCCTAACAGGGATGAGAGACTGAATTTTTGGACAAATTAGATGATCTTAACTCCAGTGATGGTCATGCTGAGGGTTATTCTACCAAAACTGTTTTTTTAAGAAGAGCCATGATTGAAACGTCTGATAGGATTGCCAAGAGGAGGTAACAGTCCAGGAACTTGAAAGAGACAAATTTTCCAAATCAACAAAAACATGACCAGGGGCAGGGGAGGACATTTTAGTTTCAACCCTTAACGACTGTACTGGTTGTGCTTTTAATGGACATTCTAATAATTCAATGGACAATGATTTTAAAATATTTAATTTGTCTGACTTCACACTCACTAATGCTCCTGTGAATATTTTTAAGTGAGTATTTTATTCCTAATTTTAAAATGGATAAAGTAAAAATTATAATTCAACTAAAATTGTGTACTAGGCAGTTGAACTTAAGCATGAATTAGGTGTTAAAAGAAGTACTTTTTTACCTCCTGTTTATTACTCAGTTGTCTCAGTATTTGAAAAAGTTCATGAAAACAGTTTTAGACAATTACATTAACTTAAAGATAAGTTTCTTGACAATTCATCATTAGAAGAAAGACAATTTTTGAAGTTTATAAAGACATTTAGAAGTTTAAGAATTATAAAATCTGACAAGGAAGAAGATATGGTTATCATGAGCAACTTTGACTATCCCGTAAATATATTTGACTTGTCATATGATGAAGAATGAGATTAGCATTGCCTATAACAAGATAGATTTGGAATTAGGTGATTTATTCATCCAAGGAGCCATCGAAAAAACATCTTTGACTTTTTAATGGTACCTAAACCTTTGGTCCCTGCATTCTTTTGGATACCTAAAATCCATAAGAACCAAAATGACCCCCTATTTAGACAATGTTTTCTGGGAAGGGGGTCAAAGACAGAGCATTTCGGAAAATGCATTGACAGTTTATATACAAAATTTATGGATAATTATCACTATATCTTCACAGATTCCTGGCAACTTTTAGGAAAACATGAGGTCAGTTCAATAACTGGACCCTTTGCTGTTTGTAACCATTAACACAGTCAATTTGATCACTGTTATCCCGCTTTTAGAAGAGAATAATTATTCATAAATTTTCTCATTCAGCAGGATAGTTTTTCAGTGAATATGATATAAGCAATTCAAATCCTGTTAGAACTAGTTCTAAAAAAAACAAGTTTATGTATTTTGAAGGTGAATGTCTCCATCAGATTTCATGGAAAAAGCAGAAGGTCTCAAGTAGTGTAATCAAATGTTCTGTGTGACCTGGCTGGATTTTTTGATATGCTAGGTGATGGTGCAAGTGATTTTGAAGAGAAGCTACCATGAGAACTGTATGGTGAGTTTGTCTGATGTCATGACCTGCTTAATGCAGGTGATCCTTCAGATACTAATTTGATAGTGATGTTTGACCATGATTCTAGCCCTTAATGGGAAGTTCTGCTAGGTGTGCATGAACGCTGATGTGGCCTGCATGGAAATCTGTTGTCCCTGTTCACCTAGACTATGTATAGTACTTTCTGAGAAGCAGTTGTATTCTTATGGGATATTTCCCCATGTCTCTGGACAGTACCTTGTCCTCTTCCCCTTGCAAGACTAACTCCAGCTAGCCTCTGGTTATGTCCTAAACAGTGTAGAAATGAAAGTGGCTGCTGTTGCTTGGTGTGCCACCATACTATGCATCAGTGTGATAATGGCCTTATCCCTACTGTACCCCATTTCCAAGTCATGGTGGAAATCTTAATGCATACCCTGAAAGACTCTGACCATTTCCAGCTGAGTCTTCATGGCAGTGATCTGAGCCCTAGCAATGACTGGCACATTTTCTGATGGGCAGGCAATGCTTTGCATGTTTCCTATGGATAGCTGTAACAAAATCCTGAACCTGGCTCCCCTTATCACTGAGGAAAGTGTTAACTCTGTATGTCTGCCATCATCCTGAAAGTGTTCTTGTGGGTTATGAAGGTACTGGTGTTGAGGTGCCGTTGATCCTCCTATATAATGGTGAGTGTGATGTCATCATGTGCATGAGTGTCTGATGCACTGTCACTTCCTGCAGAGTTATTAACATGCTGTGTAGTCTTAGATCCTGCTATTAAACTTGGGGACTGCCTGACACTTTCTTCAGGCTGCATCATAATGTAAATGTCATTATCACCATCACTGTTCTGATGCTGATATCAGCCAAAAGTATCGGTGTAGTGGAACTACTTGATTCTGATGCTGAACCTATAAAAAGAATTACTTGAAAGCATTATTAATAATGAAATATCATACACTGCTTTCTGCTTATAAAGGGTGTGTAGGACACTTACTCTGTACACTGCCTTCATTGCCATTATGTGCTGATGTAAAAGTTTCAGCTATAAATAGCAAATTGTCATGTGTTTCATGTTATCTTTCCGTATCAGCATTCAGCTCTTTATAGAAATATTTGTTACTATTTTTAATCTAACCTTTGTGAGCAGAAAAGTGTTGCTGCTGTAGATATTGTAACGCCCAGTGTCTCTGCCACCTCTGATTATTCCTTTGCCACTGTCTTCTGTGTCATAGTTATCCCCATGAATTGATAGAAGGTATTCCTCATCTGATGTTAACTGAATAATTATTAGAGTCCCCCCTAGTTTGGTAAGAGAAATTGCATTCTGTCTGACCTTGCTTCTACCACATCTCACCATATCATTTGACAGTTCTTGCACTGTGCTAATGCTCACACTGCATTTGTGTTATGAAGTACTTGATTCCAGGCTTTAGTTCTGTCAGCTTGTTTGGGCCCTCTTTATCAATTAGAAGTTTCCTACATGCCCCAAGGGCTGCCCTGAGGATGAGATTTGTTTATTTTATTCATCACTGTCACCAAGTGCATTTGGCTGATTAAAACAATCAGTTTCATGACATCATTCATCCTTCCCTATCCTCTGCCATTGTCATGTATCCATAATGCTGACATATAATATTCATACGTTCACCATGTACATTCAGGTGATTAAAACAATCACTTTTATGACATAATTCATCCTTCCCCCACTCTCTACCATCGTCATGATTTCACAGTACTGACATACTTTATTCACCAGTGTCACTCAGAAATCTCCCAGTAAAGAGACATGCATGTTAAATCAACAAAATAGCCTTACTACTGCAGAATTTAACAATTAAATGACTGAAACTCTTCCATCTATGTGCAGTCTCTCATGATACCAGAGTAATGATTATTCTCAATGACTAGTCATTTCTATTGCTGCTGTATACAAATCCAACTTCTAAATAACAGCAACTGCAGCAATTATTGATTTCCATCATAATATGCATATCATAATGCACATCACAATGCAAAAGTAACATTTCTTAACTTTAACTCACTAAGTCTTCTTATTTTTAAGTTTTTCTTTTAATTAAAATATAAGATTTTCTTAAAACATTTGCTTACTTTAAGAAGTCTGCAGTATCTAAAGCATTTGCCGCCTAACTCAAGTATTGGCAAATTTATTTGGTGATGTTTAATTTTTCTACATAAATTCAGGCCCATTTACACATTTTATGCAAATAAGTTTTTTTTATTTATATCTATGAATTGTAAAATATGCAAATGTGTATAGCCATGTATGGGCATACTTCAGTCTTGGATGATCATGAATACAGGCTCACGAATGCACAAATGGCACAAGACGTACCTAAAATCAGGATATAGTTAAAAAACATGAAGTCATCAGAATGACAGCTTGCACCAACATGAAGTATAAGCCCTATCCATCTAACATCGCTTGTCACGCCTTAGCACCCCAAACAACTCAGCAGTTCCTAAAATTTGTACATAACACCCACATAGTAATTATATCCTACCCAAAAAAAAAAGTATATAACTGCTGTTATACTACACGAGGCATGGTATGTATAGATGACATTCAGGTATAGTTATCCAAAAAATGCACCTTATGCAATGACCAGCAGCAGCAGGAATTGTAAATCATACACATAACAATTATTCAATATATTATTTATTGTGCAAATTAAATGTGAATGGTTTCATTTAAGAAACAAATGTATCTGACAAAGTATTTTTGGTTAAACCAAACTTGCCAATAATATCAATACTTGGCAACTGCCTTGCTATTTAACTGGGTTTGGTTTAGGTTTTTATTATTTTACTTATGCATTTCTTTCCTTGTCAGTATTTTATTTCTCTTCCATTTATTTTACTTTTTTACAGATTCAAATCTCTCTGAAGCAACACAGACATGTACCTCATAGATTAGGGTGTGCTCATCTCCTGCCCATTTGGGGATGGCCTCAGAGGGTCAGGGCCGTAGCACCAATCCTGCAGGCACCACAGTATGTGTCAGCCTGGAAAGCCTTTCTGTAAGTGGGTCTTTGGAACTTGGCAGATGGCATAGTGGAGCATGAACAGCAGGTAGTAGATAGGGATTCAGCCTACCAAAGTCTGCCTACAGTGTGTTGATGATATGCTGGCTCAGTTGGTATCAAGCATCATACCACCACAGACTCCTACCCCTTCAACATTATGTTCCTCCATACCACCACAGACTCCTACCCCTTCAACATTATGTTCCTTCATACCACCACAGACTCCTACCCCTTCAACATTATGTTCCTCCATACCACCACAGACTCCTACCCCTTCAACATTATGTTCCTTCATACCACCACAAACTCCTACCCCTTTAACATTATGTTCCTCCATACCACCACAGACTCCTTCCCCTTCAACATTATGTTCCTCCTCTGCACTACTTTCTGGTAGTGGACGTGTTTGAGGGTCTGTGGACTAGGGACTCCTGCACCATCTTTTCCTCAGCCCTTTTTCCTTTATCCTTTACCCTCTTACCTATTTCCCACCTATACTATCCTATTTAAAACAAATAAAAAAATAATAGGGGGTTCTCTTCCAAACATAAACATGGTGCCCTTCCTCTCCCACCTCCTCCACCACTAACCTTTTTGATGTTTTCCTTCTATATTTTTCTGTATGCTTGCCACCTCATTTTCGGTCTTTCATATCTCCCCTTTCTATTCTTTCATAAAATCAGTCAGGGTGTCCACATAAGGATAGACCTATATAAAATGTTATAAACCCCTTTTTTTAAATTTCAGTTATAAATTCTACACAATCTACTGCTTGCCGTATACACTTCAAGTTTGAGTGCTCTTAGCCACTCTTGTCTGCGATATTCAAAAAAAAAAAAAAAAAGTAATATGAAGCCTCACGCTTTTACAAACTAATTTGCAAGTTCTTAATGCTGAATTTTCCATACTTTATGCTTTTGCCATAAATGAGCATGTTTTTAAAAAAGAGCTTAATTTATGTTTATTCATCCCAATTGACCTATGCAGACCTCATCTACATATCTGTCTAATGGCTCTGCTCACAAATAACCATTAGGTGTGTGCAAAATCCTGGACTATGAATATGAGCCACAGTTCTTATTAACTGTTGTCAAGCATTTAACTTGGTTCTCCCTTTCTCTTTTTTTCAGACCCAGACACTCCCATAGAAATTTGTCCTTCAATGATTTGTAAACAAGGATAAGCTCCCCTCTCTTGTGCTTGTAGTTTAATGAAAATAAGCCTAAGCCTAAAAATCAAGTTTCATAAAATTTGTTTTTCATTGTTTTCAACTAGTTTTATTAGCTTTCTAAGAATACATTCAAACTTTCAAACTGAAAAACAAATTAAATGGAAACCAAATGCAATGAGCACATTCTGCTTTTAATTCTATAATGCATGTATGAAACGTTTTCATTGCATTGTGAGCTTCTGACTTTAATATATTTTCTTACACATCCAATAGTTCTACCACAATGTTTTACCAACTTATTTTGTATAATTAAAAGTCAGACTGTTGTCTATTCAGAACCTAAGATTTTTACATATGTTAACATATTCTGTTACCTTAGCCCTATTTTAAAATCATACTTTATTTTTTTTTCTAGACCTTGACACATTTGTTTAATTTCATCTTGGCAATGTAGAAGCATTCTTCCCATCTCTGCATGTAAAACTGAAGATTTTGTTGATCTGCACTTTATGACATACTTATCTAATTTAAGATCATCTGTCTTGTTGTGTCTTTTGGCTTTTCCCGGTTAGGGGTCGCCACAGCGGAACTCCGGTCTGCTAATGATTGGCAGTAGATTTTTACATGCCAAGTTGCCCGTTCTGATGCACAACCTTCAACGAAGGTACGCCCATTCATGCATGTCTCCACACAGAAGACGCTCTAGCTGAGAATCGAATAGGACAACATCTTACTGTTAGGCGACAATGGTACCGAAGCACCACCACCGCAGCGCAATCATTTGTCTAAAGGTTAAAAAAAGTTCAGGAACATTTGGAATTCCCAAGACCTGTGACACCCTATTTCATAGCCTACAGCACTATCATCATATGACTCAGTCAATATGTAAGACTCTCTTACTTGAAGGGCCTCAATCCATAATATCAGCAACTGAGACGTACCCATGTCTGGCAATTTATTAGTCAACAGCTTACTCTGTCAGATGTTAATAAAGGATTTATATATATATATTTATATATATATATATATATATATATATATATATATATATATATATATATATAGATGTATGCAGGAAACATCAATGTTATTCTCAGTGGCTTCAAAAATGTTTTAAAAATATTGCTTACCTGTAAAAACTGTTACTGTATACATGTGACACTAGTTATGTTTTATATACACATTTAATTTCTTCTGAATAATCTTCAGCCTCAGGAATTATGAACACTTTCCTCTGTTGGATAAAAGGTTTTCCAGCCTATAATTATTTGATTCCAGTAGGCCCTTTTCTTTATAGAATTACTTAATGATTAATATCACATATTGTCCAGTCTAGTGGCATTGGTCTTGATTCAAATGACATTAAACATAACTTTCACTATTTTTACTTTAAGTTCCTTTAGGGTTTGCAGGTCTCTCTTTGTAATATCAGTACCAGTTGTTGCCTTTGCAAAATCAAGTCTCTTGAGGTTGTCAGTGATCACATCTTTTATAAATCTAAAATTGTTATGTTTAGCGTCTTTATAATCTACAGATAATTTCATGGAGCCCAGGCCATATGCTTAAGCAAAAAAAAAGTCAGTGAACAGCATTAACATTTATTTTCTTTTATCATAAATTGTGTCAGTATGCTCATTGTGGTTTGTCATTGAACTTGTCTCTCTACCCTTTCCTATATACCTGAAGAAGACTTTCATTTTAACTTTAATAATATTAATAGGGTTTTCCTCAAACTGTTTTGATTATATTTTGCAATATAACACATTGATTCTGTTGAGTGTATCAATATTATATAAAAGTTTTGTGCAGCTATGCATAGGTGGTGCGATACAGATGGGGGTACATGCCCCCTGTAAAAGTGTGTGCCCTGGTCCTGGGAATACTAAAAAAAAAAGATTCATGCTGAGAATACTAAAACAAACACTTGATGGTTTTGGCTGACTGTGCACACTCATATGTGAGTACACCATGCAAGTGTGGTTATCTCTTTAATGTGCGTCTTGATTGTCTTTTGGCTGGGAGATTAAGAGAGCTGAAAGTGTCTTTTACTACATTTTAACCAGTCCATCAGGATAAGGAAGTACATTTATTTATTAAAGTGGTGATTATTACATTTTAGTGGTGTGTGTGCAGTGCACCAGATAGACAGATTCTGATTAAGTGACTTGCTCAGAGTCACACAGATGGATGTAGATAAAATCATACCCTGTAGCCTTAATCCTACACACAAATACTCTCTTGATAACTTTTTTTTTGGTAAATCAGTCATTAGAATGTCATAGTTCTCATTTTGGAAATGTATGTTCATGCAAGACCTGATGTAGTTCTGTTAATCTTTTAAGTGAGTTAAAGTTGTCTGGCACTTAATTTTTCTGAGATATTAATGAAATACTTCCTATAGTCAAATATGCATGATTTAAATACACCCTTTTACATTTGCCTTCAGCATGACTGCAACAAGGTCCAGTGCTTTGACCTTGTTAAATAATTAAAACAATTGTATTTAAAATATATCCATTTTGGACCCCACCCTCCCTATTATTTTGGCTTTGTCAGACACATTTCAGCAAAAAAATTGAGAATTGTTTTGGTCTGTTTCTTGTAAAAGTTATGGACTTGTGGCAAATTGTTGTGGACTTGTTACTAAATAATGTTAGGCATTAGTTTCAGGCTTTGTGTCTTTCAGAAGATGTTTGTAAATGCAACTTTCTAAGTATATAAGAAAAACGTTAAAATCTGTTTCTAATTGTTGGGTGTTTGTCTTTGATTTTTGAGCTAAGATGATGGAAGGGCATGGGCTATTTGCATCAGTTGCAGTGCGTGGTTTCTACAGCGGTGAGCTAAAATACAATTTTCACTAATTATTTATGTATTTGTCCATTCATTTTATCTCAATGAAACATTTGAATGCATGCAGTCAAATAAGGGGTTGTAATTGATGATCAAATCTGTGTATGGGTGTTTGTGTATATATTTGCATCCCAGAGTACTTATGGTGTAAAGGAAGGAATTCATTTTAGTAAACAGGGTGATCATCCTATGAGTAATGTTCTTTTGGTACAATCCTAGGTCTCCTTGTTTTGTTGATTATTGAGAATGGGCTTATTATCTGTGTATAAAATGCACAACATGAATTATATGTAGCGGATGGTGCAGTGGTACAGCGGTTGGATTGTTACCTCACAGCAAGAGGTTTGATTCTCGGCTGGGGTGCCTTCAATGATGAATCTGCATGTCCTCCCTGCATTTGTGTGGGTTTCCTCTGAGTGCTCTGGTTTCCTCCCACATTGCACAAACATGCATCTGGAGTGTTTCTCTACAGGCCTCCACTGAAAATTGGCTTTGTTCCAAGACAGACTTTCAGAGTAAACAAATATTAAATAAATGAAAATAAATATACAAGTTCAATGTTAAAATATGGACTATGAATGCATTTTTAATTTAACTTTTTTTTTCAGACACAAGGATGTGAAATACATTGTTTTGGATTACAGCAGTTTGGTACTTAGTGCAGATGAGTGAAGGTTATAAGCTTTTTTTTTCTGTGATTTCTTGATGCTGACTGGAGTTGATTATTTTTTATTTATTTATTTATTTTTTTTTTGTGTGGAGGGATGTTTGGCCTGTTCATCTGAAACCTTGAACTTTTGCAACTTGAGTTGTTTTATCTTGTGACAGATAGTATAGTGCTCCATATTTCGAAGATGGAAAGTTGACTATGGTTATTGTTCCTTTAATTCTGTTGCTTGCTGCTATTATTCTTTTTGTTTGTCTTTTCAGCTTTTCCCGGATAGGGGTCGCCACAGCAGAACTCCGGTCAGCTAATGATTGGCAGTAGATTTATTATGGTGACGAGTTGCCAGCCCGACGCCCAACCTTCAGCGAAGTCACGCCCATTCATGCATGTCTTTTGAATGCCACTCGACTGCAGGGAAGACATGCAGACTCCACACAGAAGGCACTCCAGCCGAGAATCAAACAGGAGAACCTCTTGCTGTGAGTCAAAAATGCTACCGCTAGACCACCACAGCTTACAAATTTTATTTATTTGTGTGTGTGTGTGTGAGTGTGTGTGTGTGTGTGTGTGTGTGTGTGTGTGTGTGTGTGTGTGAAACCATACTAAACTGTCTGAAAATTAAGAAATGTGAGCTCGAGAATTTAAGGATATTCAGTTTTAATCAGCCCACTATTTCACAGACAATTATAGTAACATTCAGAAAATTATAAATGTATAATTTAAAATCCCACAAATGAAAAAATATTCATTTCCTGGAATGGGGTACTCTGATCAAACATTCCTTTCTGAATGCTTCCCCTACCTCTCAGCTCTCCTTATTTTAGTAGAGTGTCATTGATTTTGCTTATAGTATGTGGCCTGACCCTCATACCATTGTTAAATTTCTGGTAAACCTCTCTGATTACAATCAAGTCAGTGATGCCAGTCACTGAAGTTTAATTCTTCTTATATTTCAAAAATGCAAAACACGTTGTTCTAATACCTGTTAACAGTGAATTAGAGTAATATTTAAATATTTTAACTAATTGCATCTCTCTGTTATTTTTGGCTTTGTCCAGAATTCTTGACCAAATAACTTGAGAGGTATAGTGCTACCCAAAAACATTCACAAATAGATATATATATATATATATATATATATATATATATATATATATATATATATATATATATATATATATATATATATCTATATGGGTGTTATTTCAGAAAATTAGAAACAGAGTTTCAGAAACAGAGTTCATGTTGTTGCATTTGCTTAGTACAGTATTTTTTCATCTTCAGTACTGTTTCCTTGGAGTATGCTGGAAAACTAGCATGTGCATGTTTGCAGTCATAGTAGCTTAACAGGTAGCACACTCAACTTTTATGCAGAAGGCCTTGAATTCTATTCTCACATCAGGTACTTAGATTAAGTTTCCAAAACTGACACTTCAGTGCACCATAATGGGGTACTACACAGGCCTATATTAAATCAGCGAATACTTAAAAAAGCGAATGCTGATTCATCAACCCTAGTTCACTGAATGCTGACAATCCCGAACACTCATAACAGCAATTTTTTTTCCAGGAAAAAAAAAAACTTAAAACAGTATTTAGTGTGGGGAGCTTTGCCCTCCACACCCCACCTACTTAAATATACATACTCCAAGATTGCACCACAGTGGATGAAATGGCAAACTCCCAAAACCGGCCAAGCGATTTTATTCCCTGAGAAAAAAATGACTGTTCCAGGTGTTCGGCATTGTCAGCGTTCACTCAAATAGGGTCATTGAATCAGCATTCACTTTTTTAAGCATTCACTGATTCAGTGTAGACCCTACTACACTCCTTTGAATGTCATCTTACAGCTGTGGGTTAAACAAAGGCCCCAACTGCTGAGTTGGTGGTAGCTCAAGTAGATGTAAACTATCCTACAGCACTTATCAAAAAGAGTAATGTAAACTATCCTACAGCACTTATCAAAAAGAGTAAGGGCCCTTTATTTATAGATAAAAAATAAATTGTATTTGGAGAATATTTACATATTTACAAATATTTACAGATGTACTGCTATATAGATATACAAATCTGTTTACACATATCCACAATTTCCTTTATAATCATACAAAATTTTCATCCCTATTAGACTCCAACTCCTTTTTCCATAAGCACCATCTGATTTTACTTAATATTGTTTTCTAAATCAATTTACCACTAAACATAATTTAATGTATTATTTCATTCCACAGAACCCATATAAAATAAAATACATTTTTATTTATTCTTTTAACATATCGATTATGTCTGTTGTTATAATACCCATATTTAATTATGTCCATGTTTATTTTATCCACTTATTTTATATCTTCAAAAAAAATTTTTTACATAGTTTTCCCAATAACTTTTTTATTCTTTTAAATTTCAAAAACACTTGCTCAGTAGTTTCTTCTTCCTGACAATGTAAACATATTCTATGACTTTCCATTTGTTTCTTATGTTTATAGCTTTATTTTTTTTCCTCTGTTAGATATTTTTATGGTTTTACAAAGTCAAGTTTTATCCTTGCATTCTTATATCTAAGTTTTCTGTCTTTTTATTTATCATCAGTTTGTATTTCTATCCTACTCTTTATCATCAATGTTTATTTTTCACAAAACATAAGTAACTTTTTATTTCTTCATTTATGCACTCTTTTCTCTTTTACTCTTTTTTTACCATACCCCCCAAATGTATCATACTTATATTTATACAATTGTACTACTAATCCCTCATCTTTTTCATTTATCCACTTTAACACTTTATACAAATTTAATGAATCAGTATATACCAATGGGTTAATTAACCCAAACCTCCTCCTTCTTTATTTACATACAAAACTCCTCTTTTTACTGAGTTTAATCTTGAACCGCGTATAAATAAGTAAGCATTCTTTATTTAAAATTCACAATATACATTTTATATACAAAATTTACAATTATATACAATTACTTTACATATTTCTTTACAGTTTTACATTTTTTAATCCCCACTGTTTTTTCCATGACAAAAATCTTATAATTTTCAAAATATCTGACAATGACCATTTCCATATAATCCATATCATGCAAACAGATTCTCATACCATTTATCCACATATTTTGTTTACATTTGCATAGTACCCATATTCTAGCATATCTACATTTACATTGTCAATCTCTTTATACATTCTTTTTCATATATTTGTTTCCATAATTGCTTCATTCCATCACATTTCATAAAAAAAAAAATTCTGTAGTTTCCACTACTTCATAATATATACAAATTCTTTCCTCTATTTTTTTTTTTTTTTTGGTATGGCATATTCACCTTAATTGGAGGCTTACCAAGGCAGATTCAGTAAATCCAGGTAGGCACCAAACGAATTCAAATAATTCCTTTATTCAGAATCACAGAATAATAACACACAAGCGCTTTCGCTCAGAGGAATTCTGAGCTTTATCAAGTGACACCATGCTGTTGAATCAGGTGTCTTATATACCTTGAAAATCCTAGGTTAATTAGAAAGCACTACCAATTAACATTTTAAAGAGACTGTGCACTATTCCACATGCTTAAAAATTCCTTTAAAACAAAATATATTAAAAAATATAATAAATTGCTTAAAAATAATGCATTAATGCATCTGTCACTACTAAAAATGCTGATAGCTTGAAAATAAACAAAACATTGTGCACTGTTACCATAGTGTTTAACTTTGTAATAAAATTTGCTTTGTGCAAAAAGTTGCACTTCTTTTGAAAATTGGGATGAGATGGAGTGACTTGACGTACCAACTGTTGTTCGTGTAAGTATAATATAAGGCTAATGCCTAGTATGCGTATGACAATATTTTCCTTTTCTTGGTCTTGTTGACAACCCTGCTGGAAAAAGAACACTATATCTTAACCAAGTTAAACTATGCTGTACAATAGGTCTTTCCTTAACATAGACTTTGTATAGTGTAGCATTAACTTATCACTTAATGCTACACTATACAAAGTCTATGTTAAGGAAAGACCTATTGTACAGCATAGTTTAACTTGGTTAAGATATAGTGTTCTTTTTCCAGCAGGGTTGTCAACAAGACCAAGAAAAGGAAAATATTGTCATACCCATACTAGGCATTAGCCTTATATTATACTTACACGAACAACAGTTGGTACGTCAAGTCACTCCATCTCATCCCAATTTTCAAAAGAAGTGCAACTTTTTGCACAAAGCAAATTTTATTACAAAGTTAAACACTATAGTAACAGTGCACAATGTTTTTTTTATTTTCAAGCTATCAGCATTTTTAGTAGTGACAGATGCATTAATGCATTATTTTTAAGCAATCTATTATATTTTTTTATATATTTTGTTTTAAAGGAATTTTTAAGCATGTGGAATAGTGCACAGTCTCTTTAAAATGTTAATTGGTAGTGCTTTCTAATTAACCTAGGATTTTCAAGGTATATAAGACACCTGATTCAACAGCATGGTGTCACTTGATAAAGCTCAGAATTCCTCTGAGCGAAAGCGCTTGTGTGTTATTATTCTGTGGTTCTGAATAAAGGAATTATTTGAATTCGTTTGGTGCCTACCTGGATTTACTGAATCTGCCTTGGTGAACTTACAACAAGCTGTTCCATTTCCTGGCTGTGTGTGCATTTACTTCCTGGTTTGGTTCTCTGCTGTTTGTTTGACTTCTTAATTGGAGGCTTATTTATGGATAATCACCATAAGAAATCTGTGCATTCAATATATTTTGCACCTCTATTCATTCTTGCTTTTACAGATTTTACTTTTTTTTCTTCTAAATGTTTCCATGGAAAAATATAATAACTCCTCTCCATTATATTTCATAGCATTCTTGTTATTCTTTTCTATATTATTTATATCAACCTTTCATAATAATATTTTTATTGATATAACCTCATTTCTCTCTCCATTATACATGTACTTCTTTCAATGCGTTCAAATTTTCCAAACATCTCTATATTTTCCTTTTATTATCTCTACTACCAGTTTTCTTTGTTTTTTTTATTTATCATTTATTTATTTACTTATTTAACATTTGTTTACCAGTGAAGTCTGACTTCAAAAAAAGCCAGTATTCAGCTGAGGCTGGGGAAAAACACTCCAGACGCATGTTTTTGTTAACATGGGAGGAAACTGAAGTACCTGGAGAAAACCCACATGAATGCAGGGAGGACATGCAGACTCTGCACAGAAGGCACTCCAGCTGAGAATTGAACCAGCAAACTTCTTGTTGTGAGGTGGCAATGCTACCACTACACAACTGTGCCATCCTTTCATTCAAGCCAGTATTGTACACAAATTCAATGATGTTATATGTACAATTTGATTTATTAAACTCAATCCTCTTTTTTTTAAACAAAAATTATTCCTCTTTTGATAGGGTTTAATCTTAAACCTTCTATAAAGGCAAACCATATGGACAATAATTATTTTTCCAATTCAATTGGCATAAAAAATACATTTGCTAAATGAGTCATTTTCCCTAATAACACTGAATTCAGCAAATACTCTTTTTTCTGTATGTAGATTTAAATGTTTGCCAGAAAAAAAACACATATTTCTATTTTATTTAACATATGTTTCCATTGCATTAACTTCTGTTGTGCATTACCAAACTTTAATTCGAGAATTTCTATCTCTTCCTTATTAAATTGGATATCTCTTATTATACCTGAAAAACCTAATCCTTTACTTTTTCCTGATTAATACTTAAACTTAACACATTTCATTTCTTGTTTAATGTCTTAATGGCTGTTTTCATCACTTATTCATTTTTAACTACTAATACTAAATCAACTGCAAATGAAATCATTGGTGGGATCTGTATTCCTTCTCTTGTAACATACTTAGATTTGTTTAATGTTAAATTTACTTAATTTACAATTGACTTCATTAATAATACAAACAATACACTACTTACTGTACAGCCTTGCTTGATGCCACCTTTTATCTCTATTTTCTTACTTGTGCAACCATTAACTACCGATTTTACTTTATTTTTATTATACAATGATCTTAACACATTAACCATTTTTTACTTAAATCATATTCTTCTAAAATCTCCCACAACACTGCATGTTGTATTTTATTAAATGTTTGACTAACGTCTCCTATTAAGACTTTTAGCTTCTGCTTGTCTTATTATCACATCTTCTACTATTTCTCTTATTTTCTTTACCTCCTTTCCTTTTATTGCAAAAAATGTTTAATTCAATAGCTTATATACTTTGTCTTCTATTCTATTGTGCCTTATTTTCATAAGCATCTTATAATCAACATTATTTAACACTATAGTCACCACTTCTTTATATCTGTTTTATCTCCCATTTTCCATATAAACTTCATCATACCATACATATTATCTCATCTTATATACCATTTTACAACATTCATTCAAATCCTCTACTAGAAATTTTTCTTGCAATCCATTCAAATTTTTGTACATCAAATATTCCACTCCAACTATTTCTGTAGCAGCTTCTAGGTTTGCTGTTTTTAAAACTTTTTTCACTTCTGTTATAGTAATTTTATTTTCCATTTCCTTTTATCTTCTTTATCCAGTATTTAAGTTCCATTTATACTTTCTTTTGTATTTCTAACAAATGTTTTCATAATATAATTTCTTATTAGTTGCATTATTTCTTTCTGTGTTTATACTATATTGACTTTCTTCACTTCTTAAGCCTCTTATTATTCTAATATTTTCTTTAACCATCTTTCTTAAATAGGGTGCTACTTCCACTTTTCTGCCTTGTAAAAAATATATTTGTTTAAACAACATCCCTCTAATCTTTCCTTAATTCATTCCATATTTTTTCTTTTTCTATAAATCCAGCTTCATTATTTATTATACCTCTAAAAATGTGATTGCTAATGTATTTATATTTACAACTAGCTAGTTTTCTTTTTGTCCTTTGCCATTCTAAAATCTCTTTTTATATTTCTATTTTATAGCTTTCCACCAGCTTGTCCAATTTTTGTACAAACTCTTCATATTGATATGATCTAACCATAATTGTTGAATTATAATTCTCATATATTCATTTAATTCTGTTTCATTTAATCTTTCAATGCCTCTTCCTATTTTAATATATCCCTCCTTATCATAAATGTCTACCCAGATTGCCACATGATCTGAAAAACCTGTAATTTTTATACCTTTATGAAATATTTTAAACTGGCTGATAATATAAATAGTCAATCTCACTTTTTAAGCTACCTCCTTTATAAGTCCACTGCTTATTATCTTATAAATGCATTTTACCATTTTTTTTTTATATTTCTGAAATAACGTTAACATCTGCTCCTTATTTTCACCTATGTCTTAAGTCAAAATTAAAATATACTAATGAAATTTGCATAGTGACACTAACATAATTAAGAATTTTCTTAAACATAATTTATTTTTGTTTTTGTATAACATATGCATATATTGCCATCATTCTATATACCTGATTCTTCCATTTTATATCCATTATTAACACTCTTCCTAGAATTACTAATGTAAATTCTAAAATTTCTATATCTTCTTTACTTATGATTGCTAATCCTGAACATCTTTCTTCCTCTATATTCCATGTTATTTTTCCTTCCCATAGTTCATTAATTTGTATTATTTCTTCTTCTGTCAAAATTCTTATATCTGTTAATATTATAATATCCATGTCCAATAAACTAAAACACTCTAATACCCATAATCTTCTTCTGACATTATTGATACTGTTTACATTTATAGCCAAAACTCTTACTCTATAGCAAATGGTATGTTATTTTTCATCCTTTTCCTTTTTTGCTTTCTCCTATTCCCATATTTTAAATTTACGTTTTCTATGTTTTACTCTTTTTCCAATTGAATTTATTTTACTTTTAATTCACATCCATTTCTATTCTCACTCTTCACTTAAACTACTTACTTCTTCTATTTTTTTTACTTTTCCCTTATGTTTTCCTTTATTTTTATTACAATATCTTTCTCCTTTTCCTTTTGTAATTTTTCTGTATTACCTTCTAATACAATGTCATTTACTATAGCTTCCTTCCTTTCCTGTGTATTTTTTTCTTTTGCATCACACTCCATACATGAATTTCCTACATGTTCACATTTAATACCTTTCAGTTCACATTTTTCCTTCATTAATAACTTTGCCACAACTAAAACAGTTATTTTAGCAAAATTGTTAATTAAATGGTCATTTTTGGGTCACAAAAAAACATGTCATTGGTTGTCCCCAGTATCTCACCAAACCCCTCTTTCCTTCCACATGAATTACACTAGGCACATGTATTATTTTTTTCATTTTGCATTTGCAATATTACTCCACATTACCCTTCCCCAGTCCATAAATCTTTGTTGTCATAAATCTTTGTAATATCCAATACTTCTCTGTACGCAGTATCAAAGTTTCTCTTTCAAATTCTGTATAAAATTGTATTTACATTCTCTTTTTTGCTTCTCTATTAAATGTCTGTATCACATATGGATTCTAAGGGTTATAATTCTTTTTTTTTCTTTAATATAGCTCTAAAAATTTCTCCATATACTGTGTCTCTTTAAGAAGAAAAAATCAGAAAAAGAGTCTTTATTAATACAAATAAATAGTCTTATCCTCTGAGTACAACACCCAGTGGTGATATGACACTGTGCCACATTTCATACCTGTCCAGTTCTT
>NC_056742.1:221815692-221885692 GCF_019279795.1 Protopterus annectens | reverse complement strand
AGTGTGAACACTTCAAAATGGTGACTACACTGTGTGTGTAAACCAAAGGATAAACAATGTATGAATAAGATAGTAGTTAGGTAGTGTGTTATTTCATAAACAGCTGAAAAGTGCTGATGCATAAGTCAAACTCATGAGTTTGACCTTTGTATGTTTTACCCTGTAACTTAGAAGGAAAGCTTAGCAAAGACATTGTGCTACTTTAAATGAACTGTATTTGAGAGAAAAAAGTAAACCAAGCAAATGAGAATCTTTACAGTGAAAAAAGAAATTGACAAGCAAACTGTTGAATGCAAAGCTGACAGCTTTATGATGTGCGAAGAAGAATCTCAATAAACTGTTAAATCAGAGTACAGTGCATTGCAATATTTAAAAAAAAAAAGTATTGCTTATATGAATCTTGCATTTTTGCACCTTGTAAATTTCTTTCTTTTAAAATAAAATGAGGATTATTCTCTGTTACTGATTTTTTCAAGAAGCTTTATTTAGCTAAGAGCTTTAATTGGAAAATGAAAGCAAAAGACATTAATGTGCTATGCGTTGAAAGAACTTACAAATGGTAGAACATTTTAAAGCATTGACTTTTACTAATTTGTCCATAGCAAAGTGCATGAGAACTATAAATAAAAAAGCAGGTGTTCTTGAGTGGTGAATTGTTAATAGTAAAAAATTACTAACACATTCTAAAAATGTGCAGTGTGCCTGTATTGAAACTTGTCCCAGAAATAAAACTGAATCTTTGTTGCAGCAAAAAGTTATCTGGAAAATGTATTTTCGTATATCATATGAAGGACTTGCAAGAAAAAATGTTTCAGCAAAGTTCTGGTAGCATTTTGTGGATCTGAAGTTGTGTAAGATTCCAGCTTTAAGAAAGAAAACACACCATTAATAGGAGGTTCAAAGTTGTACACTACAAGAAAGTTGTGGTTAAACTCATTCTATACTAGAAAAAAATGAGAGGCAAGATAGTTAATAAGCAAAATAATACATACATAAATACACTATTATCATGTTTGGTGAACAGATGTTAAACTTCACCAGCATATAGCAGCATGGGATCACAGAAGTTTTATTGGTCAACAGAGCTTTGTCACGGACAATGCTGTTGTTGAATAATGAGAATGCTTTGCTTCAGCATATCAGTGAGAGGCAGATGCAAAAGTAGTTTTGCAGTCCATTGTTGCAACTGCATAAAGCAAATCCTCACAGTAGTGAATCTAAGGGTTTGAATAAAAAGAGAATTATTTTAATTAAATTGAAGAGAGTTATTAGGAAACTAGAAGGTAAATAGAAATTATAGAGAAAATGGAAATAATTTCAGGAAAACCATTCTTGAAACATATGCCTAACCATGAAAAAGGGAAAGTAAATGAGACACTATGGATTTTTAAAAACATGCTGAACTGTGTGATGCATGAGTTAACTTGAATGGTTATTTTTTACACCTTCCTAGTTTGTATTGAGTCAGTCTATATATTCATTTACATTAAGTGTTCTTGGATGAATGCACAAAAAGATTTAATTTAGATGGAATGTATAGCCAAATTAGACTTGTGCAGGGGAAACTAAGAAAGTTAAAAAAATATTATTCAATAACTGATATTCAATGCTTTATCTTTGTATATCTCTGTAAAAGAAAGTCTGGGCAGTAAATTAATAATTCTAAGACATCAAGGTGCTACTGACTTTAAACAGGGAGAATGAACAATACTAAAGTTGTAGCAGATGGTTTCTAAATATGAAGATAACATGACGTTGAGTTTTACAACATTGGTGAGTGACCTTGACCTGCATATGAGAATACAAACTAAAGCAAAGAAATTGCTGGCTTGTTCAGAAGACTCTGATCTTTCTGTGCAGATCAGCATGGTGAAACACAAGTAAAAAGCTGAAAGTAAGATCATGATCTAAAATGAAAATGAGCAAAGTGGCAAGATTTTGTAATTTGAAGGGCATGAAAGAAGAAAGTTTCAGGCATTAACTGATGCCATGTATCTAAAGAATGTGAAGGAATAATTACGTCAACAGCTACAAAAGATTATGGCATGGTGCTTGATCAAAATGTAGAGTTCCAAATGGATAAGTTGTGAATGAGTTATTAAAGGCTCAGGGACTGAACATAATAGGTTCATAGGTTCATAGGCAGGTACTAGGTGATCTGCCCAAAGGCATTTATAAGCCTAGCCAGAATGTGTTGGCTTTTGCCACCCCCTTAGATTAGTTACCTGTGCCTCTGTCCAGCAGAGCAACTGAAGTGATCCCCAGGGTAAACTTTCTGTTTCCCATACACTCATCAAGGTTTCTCTTGAAGAGTGTTAGCGAGGAGCTCTGCCTAATGTAGATTGGAATCTTGTTCTAAAGCATGGAAAGTCTCTGTGACAGGAATCTTTCCCTTCAGCACATCCTATTTATTGTTGTGGTGAGGTTTAGATCCCTAGTGCTTGTGGCTCGAGGAGATAAGCTTTTCTTTAGGTGGAGCATGTCCATCAGTTCTGGGTTGGACATGGCCTTGTATATCAGGCAGAGATCACCTCTGAGTAGGTGGAATGCAACCAAGTACAGCTGGAGTTCCTTCAGTCGAGCTGCATAGGGCATCTGTTTGAGGCCAGTGATCCTCTTGGTGAGGTACTTCTGTGGTCTTTCCAGCTGTTGCAGGTGTCTTGTAAGATACATCCCAAATGGGGTGTTGTATTCTATGATTGGTCTGATGAGCGATGAGTAGAGGGGCACAATGACCTCTTTTGATCTGGATGAGAACCCTTTTGTGATAAGGTGGGCCATGTAGAAGGATTTTCTAACCACTTTGGCAATGTAATTATCAAAGGAGAGTTTACTATCTACTTGGGTCCCCAGATCCCTTATTATGTCTTCCATATTTAGGGGACTACCACCTATGTGGTAGTTTGTGGGTACTTTGTTTTTTTCAAAGGGGATGACTATGCACTTTTTGGCATTTAGCTTGAGGCCATGATTTTGACACCAGGTATCCGTCTCAGTGAGACCCTTTTGGAGGATATCTGTGTCAGCTGGAGAGTCAATTATAGCCCTTAGTTTGCAGTCGTCTGTGAACTTGGTCAGCCATAGTCCTCCTGTGCTTGCCTGTACCTCTGAGAATTATATGCTGAACAGGAGGGGTCCTAGGACTGAGACCTGGGGAATGCCACTTGTAACCAGTTTAGAGTCAGACCTAGCTCCCACAACTCTTACCATGTGGGTTCTGTCCATGAGCCAGCTGGCAACCAATCTTGTGACGTAGGGGTTTATGTTCAGGCTGGTGAGCTTGTCTATAATACCAAAATGGGGAATGGTGTCAAAGACATTTGTGAGGTCTAGGTAGGCTGTGTGTACCTCCTTTCCCTCATCTATAGCCTTGGTAACTGTCTCAAAGAAGTCCACCAGGTTAAGGAGGCATGATATGCCATTAACAAAGCCAGACTGGGTAGGATCCAGTATTTGGAGGTTCCCAATGTCTCTGTTAATGAATTCCATGATGATGCACTCCATAATCTGCAGACTAAGCTAGTCAGGCTTATAGGGTGATAGTTCCTGGGGTCTGTTGTGGCTCCACCTTTGTGGAGTGGAATAACCATTGCTGTGACCCACTCTATGGGTACATAACCTGTGGAGAGGCTGAGTTTGAAATTGTGTTTCGGTGAGGGGTTAGTTCATCTTTGAGCTCATGTAGGACGCAGCCTGGGACACCGTCCAGTCCCATTGATGCTGTGTTTATGGCTTTGGAGAGGGCTGTGTTAACCTGAGTGTCTGTGATTTCAGGAGCTCTGCGTTCTTCTGGTATGGTTATGGGCCCTTTTGGGGGTGAAGTTTGCACTGAACCTGTCTGCTAGGATGTTGGAAAGATCAGTCGGTACAGTGTATTTCGTACCATTCTGCACTAACTCCAAGCAGATCTGAGCATTACTACTTAGATTCTTAACATAGCTAAAAATGCCTTGTAGTTATCTATGGAGTCCTTGGCAATTTTTCTTTTGAAACTTGCCTTGGATGATTTTATGAGGGATCGTAGTTTCTTGCTGATACTGATCAGGGATGTCTTCCATTCTTCGGATCTTACTATTTTCTGTACTAGTTTCCTCCTTCTATTGTATAGCTTGTTTATGGTAGGTGTCCACCAGACTGGTTTCCTTTTCTTGGAGGAGTGAGTCTTGGTTTTGCTTGGGATAGCACGATCCATGCATTCTTGTAGGTGCCCATAGAATGCATTAGTAAAAGATTTTGCAGCTTGGACAATATTATCCTTTAGAATGGGGGCTTTGAAACTTTCCACCTTGGTCTTAAGTAACGTGAAGTTTGCTTTTGAAATGTTTTTCACAGTGGTTTCCTTGTCCGGGGTGGGGTTGGAATGTGGATATCCAAAGTGATTTGTTTATGGTCAGATCTAACCAGCGAGGGGTTGACCTCCAGTGTGGAGCACCAGTCGCCCATGTTGGTGATGACCAGATCTAATATGTTGTCACCTCTTGTGGAAGTGTTGACCAGTTGATCCAGGGCATTTGAGTTTATAAATTCTAGGAAATGTTGGACAAGGGAGTTAGTACTTGAGTAGTTCTCCCATTTAATGTTTGGGTAATTGAAATCACCCAATATTAGGGTGTTTGGTAAGACCTTTATATTTCCCAGTGTTTCCAGAAATGCAGAATGGCGGTCCTGGGACATGGTGGGTGATCTGTAGCAAGCAACAATTTGAATTGCAGTTTTGCCTGTTGTTAGTTGCACGTGGATGATCTCTGAAGCATTGTGCTGTGCCACTAACCTGGAGGTGTAGGTATCCTTGATGAATATGGAGATGCTCCTTTTGTATTTCGGTATGGGTCAGTGGCCAAAATGTATGGTATGAGTTGTAGCCTGATAGTGCTGGGGTGCTCTCTGGAACCTTAAACCAGGTTTCTGTTACTGCACATATATCAATTTTCTCCATACTGAGGAGTGCCTCGAATGCGTGCATTTTGAGGTTTAGACTTCTGGCATTGAGTAGCATTACCCACAGTTTTTTGTTAATTGTGCTATTTATGGTAGTAGATTTGTCTTTTGAGCCTTGCCTAAAAAAGGCACTATGGGGGTGGCAAGAGCCTTGGCCAGTATTCGGAAGCCTAAGGGTGACAGGTGCAAGCCGTCTCTAGCAAAGCAGCGTGGCTTGTCGAACATGTCATCCCAGGTGGACCGACACTGGATCTCCTTTGAATGACACCAGAAACTCAGCCAATTGTTGAAATTGATAATTTTTTCTTTATACTGTGGTATCATTCTTGGTGAGGGCAGGATGCTACTCATGTGTTTCATAATTTGTGTTGGGGGGTGGAGGTCGTTTGGATGTCTGCTTTGGAGGTCTCTGTTGCTTTTGCAGATTTTTACTTAGAGCCTCCGAGTATGTTTTCGTGTATTTATGTGTGTTTTTTGCTGGTGCTGGTTTAATGGGTCTATATGAGACTGGTGGTGTGATGCAAGTATTTCCCTTCTCCTCTTGACTGTCTGATCCAGCCTTGGGTTGAGAGAGCTTAGCCTCCAGTTTGGCTATATAATTGCATCTCTCACATATATTAGTGTTTGGGGGTAGGATGAGAGGGTTGTCTGTGTACATGAAGCAGTTGTAACATTGCCTCAAAATGCCCAGATTCACCAGTTGGACTGGAGAGTATGCCTGAAACTGCCCTTTGGACATGCCTGGATAGATACAGTGAACTGTTTTACTGAATGGCTGGTAAGGTTGAATAGAGAGCCTTGTCCTTCTGTACAGTATAGGAGGGTCTAGTGCTAGGGTTTATAAGTGCTTGCTATTAGTTTTGAGCAAGTGCTGGGCTGAGAAATGAATGGCTTGAGTGCTTAAGTTGTAAGTTTGTCTAGTTCCAAAGGAAAAATTGAAGAGGAGACTTTGTGGAGCCGGAAATAGTTATACCCTAGTTAACCGGCACTGCCTGGCATGCAAAACCGGGCAAATGCAGTATTTATAGCAGGGAAATGAAAGAGATAGAAATTAGCCCAAAATGGCCAAAAAACCCCTAATGTCTGGACTGAAACCACTCCTCCAGGGACAGATAGGCTGCTCAAAGCTCCCCTCTCTCACAGGTGAACAGAGAAACTTCCTTCTATCCAAGTAAGGTATGGGCAAACACAGAGATTTGTAACACAGCCCTGAATTCAGCACTTAACCTGAAAACTGGACTATACTAGCTTAGAAAGGCATGGACCAAGTATATATATATATATATACATATATATATATATATATATATATATATATATATATATATATATACATATATATATATATATATATATATATATATATATATATATATATATATATATATATATATATATATATATATATATATATATATATATATATATATATATTTCTTTCAGAAAATAAAGCAGATACAATCAAAAAACTTTTTAAATGCACAGAAAAGGATACTTATTGTTATATATCTCAGATCAGAGTTGTAGTCAATGCCCCTAGTAATAAAGTAGGAAGAAACACAAATACAGTAAAACCGGATGAACAGAATGCAATTTTATATATATATATATATATATATATATATATATATATATATATATATATATATATAAAACTGATTTAAACAAGTTTACCCAATTAACCAGAAAAAAGCTCAAAACTGAGCCCTGCTCCAGCAGTCTTCACTCAGGCAAGTTCTAACTGCACACTCCTGCTGTTAGGGTGCAGGGGAACCTTCTCCAAAAAAAGATGGCCTGGGTCAGTGCTCAAGTTATACAAACAAAGCTAGATTCAGCAAACCTGAATCTGGTCTATGCTGCAGCAACAAGGCGCACCAATTTCAGAAAGAAACAGTTCAAATAAGCAGGCACAATAAGCCTGTGACCAGAAATTCCCAGTTCAGAGGGGCAGAATCCAGCCTCCCACAAGAATGCAGACCACACTTTCTTAATGTAAAAAAACTGGCCAAAGCCCAAGTGCTTAAACCAGAACTAATGCACTTTAGAACAGACAATAAGCCTTCAATCAGCAACTCCCAACTCAGAAGGATGTAAGCTTCCTGTCCTGCCACAACAGTGCAGACCACAAACCTTCCTAATGTGAAACAACTGGTCTAAAGCCCAAGTGCGTAATCCAAAGGCTTAGAATAACAGTTACAATTTAATCAGCTACTAACAAGCAGTAATAAATGCAGCAGAATAAATGCTATTAATGACTTTTAAAAACAGGCAGCAAGAGTAAAATAAGCAATAAAGTAGAAGAAACACAAACACAGTAAGCAGATGAATAAAGTGCAATGTTTTTTTCCTGTATCAAAGAGAAATAAAAATCTCATACTGGTAACAATGAATTGGCCCAGCTTAAACACAAAAGCAAACAATTAACAGTGACTTTTGAGGAACTCAAAAGTTGAAGTAATACAGAGCTGAAATGTGCATGACATATAAATCATTATAATCAACACAACAAGGAGTCGGGACAAAAAATGCAAAAATAATGAAATCCTTGTTAGTATGTTGCAGGAAGAATAGAACATGTTTCATTGTAAGAACATTTGTAAGTCAATTCTAATCCTTTTCTTAAGCTATGCATTCAGCATAAAGATCTAGAGATTGAAAATAAAATGCACAAGTCTTTGAATGAAGTAGACAGTAAATTAATGCGATTTTTTGTCAACCCCTCTTTCCTGTGCTAAGCTGTTACATGAAAGGCATACTACTTTATCAACTCTACAAAAGGGAAATGTTTATCTCCGGCAAAAAAAAGAACATGCGCTAACATTCTTAAGTATAACAAAGAAATGATATAAAGAACAGCAGGAACATTTGGAGTTAGAAAAATCATAGAAATAATGGAAAAGATATATAATGAAAGCCAGAACAGATCTTAGTGTGATCACATAACAAGCAAACACATAACCTAAAGCTGCAAAGACAAACCAAAGTCAAACCTGAAGAATACATAATACATCATATATAGTCAATATTGGATACAGTCTAGTAATGAAAGCAGAACCAAAAGACTCCCCATTTATGTCTCATGTCAAAGAAAACTCAATAAGAACCAACATTAGTTTTCACAAAAAGTTAAAGAAAGATCAGTTAATGGAAACATTTACCTTGTATGATATTTCAGTGAACATGAAACTAGTTATTTTAGTACCTAACAACACCAAGAGAAATGATCCTGTGGAAGATTCTGAAGCTGAGCAAATAAACATCCAGCTGAAAAACACTATAGTCTCCAGCACAGTAAATCTCGGTGAATACAGTTTTCATGCAAAAAATATCCAGGGTTTGTTAGTTGATCCATGGAATATTCTGGAATAAAATTAATATAGAAATGAACTGAAAAGAGTGGTTGACCCTATTAATATAAAACATTAACTTAAAGAGGGAAAGAAAGAAAACTGTGTGTGTGTGTGTGTGTGTGTGTGTGTGTGTGTGTGTGTGTGTGTGTGTGTGTGTGTGTGTGTGTGTGTGTTTGTGAGACAGAGAGAGAGAAGGAGAGAGAAAAAGGGAGAGAAGGAGAGAGAGAGAGGGAGAGGGGAGATCATGAAAAAGAAATTTGTACAAAGTATAATGGGACTAGGGCTATATTCCTGTTTCTTAGTTGGACATGCTGCCAGATAGTGTTTGGAATGGATAATACAGGAAAGAAGAATCTCCTCATGCCATCGATGTTGGTTAAATGAGATGGGATCTAGCTGGCCAATCTTTGCTCATCATGACAGGTCTGAGATGTGGAACATATATTACATATTGCCTGTAGCAAATGCTGTGGGGCATGTGGTGCTGTGGTCTTATGCCATTCTGGGAGGAGGTCCCCAAACATAACCCAAGCAGAGGAGACCATACTAATCCTCTCATGAAAACTCAAGTCTAGAAACAAGTTTACCTCTCACTGAATTTCTTGACCTGGAACAGGAGCTCTTGGTGACCTTTGACAAGAAATATTGATCAAGATAAATCTAGGACAGAAGCCTTAGAAAACATTACTGGAAGCAGAACTCAGGAGATGGACAAGTTGAAAATAAAAGGATTTGAAATGCTCGCCTGAAAAGAAACATTAAAATAGAATTACGTGAAATGTAATTATTAGAAGATAATCTGAAACATCTGACTGTTATTTACTGTTGAATAAAACATTATGTTTATAAAGGTCCCAGCTGTGTGAATTATGATCTATAATTATTGACTGAGAAAAGTTGGAAAAAGGAAGGTGTGCAGATCCTTGTTATTATCTTTGCATAATGTCTGCTAAAATAGAAATAATTGCAGTTGAAAGATAATACTGTATTGTGAACTGAATTTATTTTTCCTTTGTGCAGCTTTCTGTTCAGCCCCCAAAAATATTTGACACTTAACAGTACATGGGTGAGCCACTCTTCATACCTCAGACAAAAAGCTACTGAAAGACTTATAAATAGTTATATGGTTTCTCTATGTTTTTTCAAATATTGCTTTTGTAGAAAAATGGTAGGGGTGATTATCATTGTTGAACATTTGATAGTCAAACATCCAATATATCAAAGTGCCATTTTATCAGTATAGGTGAGTGGTAATTGGGAGAGGGATAGAGTTTATGTGTGTGTTTGGGGGTTAATTTTAGGGTAAGAGTTAGATAAGGATATAGGTGTTGTGTGTTTGCATGTGAGTCTGTGTATTTTAAGGGTAGGGCTGGGGTTAGATAAGGTGATAAATTTTATGTTTGTTGTGAGTGTTGGTTCATGTTATTGTCCTCTAGTATGTCTTGTGTAGTGACAAGGTTATAAGAATTTTTTTTTTTTAAGAAAAGTGTGGAAGAAGCCAGCTTGCCCACCTCGGTTATGCATGCTAACCCAAGCATTGCCCTTCCCGCTACCTGAGCACCACACATTACTGACACTATTTAGACAAATGGAGGCTAGTGTTATGGGAGGGGTGGTTAGTGTAAAGATTGGGATAGGAACTTGTTTTCCATTTTTGATCTTTCACATGTTGGATGTTTTGATAATTCAGTCTAAGTATAGTCAATCGTATTTTTGTCAGTGAGTTTTATTTGACATTAAGTAAGTCTGAGGTGGTGGGGAACTGGTTCATAGTAGTGGCCCAGGGTGCTGGTTTAATGAGCTATGCTTCTTCCTATTCATTCCTCATATCTCTTTACTCTATCTTCTTTAGGGTTGCCCCCTTTTTATGTAGAAAAAAATGGACCAGAGCCACAACCCCTTGCATTTCCTGCAACACTACTCTCTCCACCCATTTCCCTGCCCATCCCACCCACTGCCCCCCCTATTTTATGACATAAACGCTTATGTCATCTTGAGGTGGAATGCCTTACTTTACTTTTTCTCAATTCTTTAAGCAAGTTTTGGTTTTAAACATATCACATTAGCAATGCATTAAAATTGAAAAGTATTCCGTGGCTGCTTTTTTTTATGAACTCTGACATTCTGTTTCTGCAGATAAACAGGATACCCGAGTCTGTACAGTGCTTTCTGGACTACTGGACCAACATTCTGATTTCTGGGTTGTGCGGAAAAATATCCGATAGTTCACAACACTACTCTCCTTCACTTATTTCCTTAGTTCTATCAGTTTCTCTCTCCTGGTTTTCTCTCCAAATATACCATAAGCCCATTTTTTTTCTCTTACTTTGTATTGCAATTCTTGTTTTTATTCTACTAGCTTACCTTTAATATCTCTTTAAAGTGGTTAAAGTTTCTTTGTTAAATCATTGTCGTATAACTTGTATAAATTCTTTACCAACGTTTTCATATTATGTCTAATGTAGTATAATTATTTAAGGTGTGTGGGGGGTTTTTGTATTATTTTTAAAGACTGTAAAATTATTGTTCTTAAAATGTTTTGTAAAACTTTGGAACTTTTCTCCTCAGGCCTCTTCTGAAAATGGGTTCCTACCCAGTCAGATTTTCTCTGAAATCGAATGTCAATAAATAAATAAAGATATACACATGATTATATTCTAATTGGTCAACAACTACCTCTTTTGAAACACATTCAGCCCAAATCGAAAAGAACTGATCTCAGAGTAAGAGGCCACTTACATTTAGATCAGGCAGAGAGCAGGTCTTTCAGAAACTGGCTCCCATGTAAGCCTGTTTATAGTTAAGCTTTACACTAAAGTAAGTCACACTGAGAGTAAGTATTTTGGAATCAGGGCAGACTTCAACTGAGAGCAACTATTTTGTAATCTGGAGCAATATATTTATTCATTTTGTTAACTAATGTGACATCTCAGCACAGTATCCCCTGGATTCACGAAACCTCCGTGTAAGACTAAATAAGTCTTACTCGGAGGCTGCAGTTGAACAGTATGACATCAGCATGCCATGAATATTCATGAGGGCATGCTGACTCTACCCCAAGACTAACACGGACCATGCAGGCAAGCAGGGGGAGTGTCAGACTGCCGAGCAGTTTAAAGGTCCACACCCCTGCAAGTGTGGTAAATGCAAAATGTCAACAGACAAGAGTGAGTCCGCACAAATGTTCATGTACCCAACACCACACTCACTGACATTGTAAACCCCCAGCACAGTTATAAAAAGTAAAACATTTTTTTTTCTAATTCCCGATATAGCTGCCTGTATTTGCACGTGTGTGCGCGGGTGTGGCCATTGCTTAGCTGCAGTTAGCAATCTCGACATGGAAGAGCATAATAAGGAATGTGTATGCAAATTACTCCAAATAGTAATAGCGTAGTGGTAGAGCGTTCGCACAAAGAGGAGGCATTCACGGTTCGAGTCCCACCACTCCCCATCTTATTTTATGTTCAAAATCAGTATATGAAATAATCCCTGACATATATGCTAAAACTTTTACTAAAAAGCATTGAAATGGCCTATGTATCAGTGAACAAAATGTATATTTATAAAGGAACCTGACATATAATTGCCCGCAGTTAGGCACCGCTATACCCAGCACAATATAATTGCCCGTAATTAAGCAGCGCTTTATACAGCGCAATGTAGTTGCCCATAGCTAAATAACGCTTTACCCAGCGCATTCTGTTTGCACGGAGGTGCGCGTCGCACCAACCAGCACACCATTGGGCAACATGGAGCAACGTAGAGCAAAGTTGCTTAAACACAGCCACACCCCCTAACTTGTCTGGACAGTAGTAAAATAAAAAGCAATGACAAGGCTCAAACCCAGGACACTGTGCACCATAATCAACGTACTGAAACACTAAGCCACGACAGCTTAGGGTAAACATCCACTGTTAACATATATATACATAGAAATGGTAGATTAACCATTGTTAAGCAGGTCTGCAGTCAGCCGAGAATTTTCAAAAATGGCCAATCACAAAAAAGTGTGAGAAATGCGGCATATTTAAGCTCCATAGACAGGAATACTCGCCATAACTGATTGTAGCCCACAACTGCAGTTAGAATGTCAGGTGTTGGAGAGGGAAGTCACTTTCGAGCACAACGCTGGGGCATCGAGGAGTCAAAATATCTGGTTTGTCTCCTAGTCCATCGTCATGAGTCTCGACTCCTGCAGGGCCAGTTCCAAGGAACAGAGTATAAGGCAGAGGCATGGAACCAGTTGGCTCATGAGCTCACCAGTGCCACAGGTGTCCCTAGGACTGGTGAGCAGGTCCGTCACTACCATGCAGACCTGAAGAGAAGGAAGCAGGACCTTCTGAACCAATGGATCCAGGAGGCCCGTCATATGCAGGATGCCTCACTACTAAGTATGTCTCAATATCCCTTCATTTACTTCACAGCTGCAGGTGTTCGTGCTATGAATCAGCAAGCCTATGCAGATAGGCTGCAAAGGCTGCGCCACCAGGCAGGTTAGTAATTATTCTGCATGTATTGTTATATAATATATGTGAGAGAGCATGAAAAAAGTGTTGCAGCCCAATAATACAGCTATAAAATGCCCTGAATAAATACTCTGCATGTACTGTTATATAACAAAAGTCAGAGAACCAGAACTAACTCAGTAATAAAGGGAAAATAAGTCTGGAATACTATCACTGCATGTACTGTCAGTTAATATAAGTGTGCGAGCCTGAAAAAGAGTGTTGTAACCTATCAATAAAGGTATAATATGTCCTGAATAGGTCTTCTGTATGCAATGTAATATCAAATAAAGGAGAGAGCCTGTAGAAAAGAGTGTTCAATGTAATTAATAAAGGTATAATACCTGGAGTGTGTCTGTGTCACTTACTTTGAAATGTTGTTGTACCCTTGCAGTAAATAAATAGTACTGTTGTATTAAGTGCTGTCAACCCACAGTTGTGCAGTCCCATATAAAGTAGATGAGGGAAGTGCCAGTAGCTGTGAAGCATATAACAGTCCTCAACAGTTGGTAAATGGCTGTCATGCATAGGTAAATTTGGCACACGAGTAGCTTGTCAAGGTGTTCCCCAGAAATGTGAGTGTGCTACATGAAATGTAGGGTTCTGTAGAATATTATTGAAAATGTCACGTGAACACATCTAGATATGTAGATACATAAATATAAAAAAAAAATACAAGTATGTAGCAGTAACATCTGCATCTTGGACAGTTAGTATGTCAGATATAGGTCAGGTATATAATGAACTAGCCAAACCCATTACACAATCTAATGCATGTTGCCTATTGTAATTAGACATGTAGGGGATATACACCTGCAGTCAATAGAAATGTAGTGTAGAGTAAAAGTACTAATAAGATGTTAATGGAGGTTTCTATTTTACACCCTACTCCATGTGCATAAACAATGCAATTCCATGCCTCAATGGGTATGTCTAATCTAAAATAATTTGTTGGGACATATGTCCTATTGTTCTATAAAAATCTGCACTTACTTTGATGTATGTGCCCTGTTCAAACACCACAATCTCGGTGGCCTATTGCCACCAATCATCCCTGCATGCTGTTGGAATGTCCACTGTCATTCAAAATATGCATGTGTTATGCTTGCTGTTCAACTGTTGTAATCCTGGTGTGTTGTGTTAACGGGAATATTACTGCATGCGGTTACAACTAATTTGGAATGCTGTTGTCTATGTTGTAATTAAACACACCTAATCACAGAATGTATGGGAAGGCCAGTCCCAGTGGACCCCCCCCGTCCCTCCTCAGCTGGCGATTGCACCTGGCACCAGCAGGTCTGGTGCCCAGCTCAGGCTACCCTCCTTTGCTGGCCCTGTGCCACCTTCAGGTGGAAGTGCTGCAGGAGATGGTGCTTGTCTCCCCCCTGAAAGCGTGGGAAAAGGAGGGCTACCTGTCACCCTCCGAAGGTTCCGGGTTGTGGTGCATAGGGAGATCCAGTGTTTAGTCGCTGATCCCCTATGCCAGCTCAAGGCAAGAGTGGCGCAACTCATGGGTGAGCCTGCCACTCCTACGCAGCCCCCAGCACAGCGACCCTTGGGTGTGTGAAGGTTCAGTGGTGACTGCCCATGGGTGGGGATCTCAGTCCCACTGTTACCATCTGTGGGCTGATGGGCTTGCGATTTCCAAACATCTGTCCCCGTCAATTGTGTTCACCCACCCCATGTGTCATACTCTGCCCCTCTATGCATCTTGTTTGTCTTGTCTGTTGACCTCCCCAACCTACCTCCCCAAATAAACCTACTTCCTGTACCTCACTTTCTACTCTCACCTGAAAAAAAAAAAAAGGGCAATTTGTACCCACAAAAAAATTACACCCATACATAGCTTCCCATTTTGCACACATGTCCACTGGACATGTAAACTGATAATTATAAATGGCAGTACAAGATACTCTGTTGTCCTCACCCCTCTCCTAGGGGTGGAAGGTTTCAAATTGCACTCCAAATTTATTGCATATGCACAGCTGTTGCTGTTAAAGAAATGGGCAGCTATGGACCTTCCCTACAGCCGTCCTGCACATCCCAAGCTTGTTTTCCTACTGTCTTTCCCTCTTTGTGCCCCCTTTTTCATCACTTTCCTATCTCCCTATTTTCTTTTCTTTCAAAGAAATTAGCATGCGGGTTAGTGTGAGTAAGCACTTTTCAGCAGTAATAAGCGGGTTTAAGCAAGTGTGCACATGTGTGCGCTTAGCTAAGCATTGCTAAGTGTCATGCAAGCCCACGCAAACCCGCTTACAACTGCTTAAAAGTGCCTTAGTCACTCTGTGTCAGGGCCCTTGTTCTGCTCAGCAGCAAAATAAAGTGCCTCTGTCAGTCTCGAACCCCAGGCCTTGGACACATTAGACTGCATGAAGTACCACTAAGCCACAACAGATATACAATTACTTGGTGCTGCCAAGAATATATCATGCATTACAATGAGTGAATGTAAAGGAAAAATAGGAAGGCCATAACACAAAGCTTGTTCTGTGGATCTTTACCAGCAATTGTTGTGGAATTGCATTACATGAGTGTGATGTGAGAAGCAGCCATTCAAGCAGAAAATAATGTTACAGAGGCACTTTACAACCTCCACACAGTATCATAGCAGGACAAACACTGGCATATCTGAGTAGGGCAGCGGCCGTACCTCCTAACTGTGACAACTTTCCAGGGATGTCCCTGATTGTGAAACATATTTTAGCTGTGTCCCTCTGAATCCCTCAGAAAAGTACTGACGTTAGTCAGAAAGGTGGGCTATTACACAATGAATACTAACAATAATAACAGTAGACACTGCTTGTACTTCATGAAAGGAGTAGTAATCCATATGCACTGCATCACTGAAGTCTACACCTACTGTCCGTATTATGTGTAAGATGTACCTCACTTTCAACTACCTATCCCTGACTCCATGCAAAGATGTATCTGAGTGTTCCATAGGCCTGGCAGAGGCACAAACAAACAGGCATATAGGCTATACTTTTGTTACACATTCTGCAAATAGCTTTGGTAGGACCTCCTCAAGCATACCCTTATGTAGGAGTACAACACAGAAATACCAATGTATGTAGCCATGTACTGGTAGCAACTGACTGTAGCAATGCCATTGTACCAGTGCTGAAAACACCTGTGAGTTGCACAGACAAAGAATGACAGCGTAACCTCTGGCTACCATCTGGATAGGTTCACAGTTGGGAACTATGCAGACAGACCACCTGCCCTGATAAACTGACAGGTACACACCAATCCTGTAAGTCCAGTAAGATAATATTCACACATTAATGCATAATGCTGTCTGTATGTAAGCACCCCCCTCCCCACAATTAAAAGATACTTGTGTGTTTAGGGTCTACCAAGTGTGTAGTTAGGCATATTCAGTTCTGGAATTGTCCATTTGTCCTGCGAACCCTGTGTTAATGTCAACAATAAAAAACACAAACCCTGCAGAAGTGAGTACATTAATATTCCCAGTATAACAGTTCACAAACAGTTCATGTGTCAAAAGAATACGTCTCAATAACTACATTTGTATGGCAGTTAATTATATGAGTAGAAAAGAAACTACATAGTCACATAAATGTTGTGTAAGCATTTGTAGTGGTGAGTAAAACTCTACACTGATAGCTCAGTACTGTCTACACCTCTAGCTTCATTTATAAGACGTATACCAACCTTCTGACTTACACAACAGTGTCCACAGTAAACAAGCATGGGCCCCACTCTGGAATTCTGAAAGGGCTACGCCTACATACTTTAACAATTTATAGCATTGGGTTGCTATGACAATGAGTACTGCAATTACCACTCAGCAGGCTGTATGCATTTACCAAATGCTGGGCAACAATTGGTGCAGAGGGCATCACATGCACATGCGCAGATGCCTGTAAAAGCAGATTGTACTTGCTATCTCCACATGCAATCATTACAATGTACGTTCAAGCAAGTGAACAGCTCCTGCAGACAGTAGCACATAAGAAAAAAAATTAAAAATTAGGTAATAAATATATATATATTTATACCTAATCAAAACTAAAGTTTTCAATTAAGAAAAAAAAAAGTTAACATAAGTAAGTATCTGTACATAATAAAAAAATAAAACCGTCAAAGCATACACAGACGGACCTGAAAGGGACATACAGGTATGTAACAGTTTGTAGTTACTGGCAAGTAGTAGATGTTTATAAATAGTACTGTACATCCTCTGAAACATGCATATGTGGCAGCAGTAGGTATGTATGCACTGATGCCATGCATAAGTACTGCCATGGAGAAATTGGTGTGTAGCTGTGTGCAGTGGGACTTAAGTGTGACATATGTAGCTCAGCACTACATGTCAAACATCTGAACATGTTATCTATGGTCAGTATAGTACTGCATTTAATTGCAGTTTGGGGGAGTAGTGCAAACACCTATATAAACTTGGATGTCACAGAGTAAGACATGCATGATAGTCACATAATGTGTAGCTTATCCTTGGCAACTGCTGTAGCAGGCTAGTATAGTAATGTATCATTTGCAGCTATATATATATACCCTTGTACTATTACTGTATGCACACATGTGACAACTGTCCATGTTGTAGCAAGGCCCAACAGGTCATCCGTGAGGTGTACGGACTTACAACAGTGTGGACCTTGTGTCTGTATGGCACACACATATGGCGAGATACATATGTGTCTGATTTAAAAGCATTTGAACATGTGCATAGAGCAAGGGACATACTGCAACCGTTTGTAAAGGGTGGACATTTATATGTTTGTGCAGGTTGTTATGTGCATATGTATATGTAGGTTGTAGTGTGTGTCAAACAAGACAGCATACAGTGCTGGCATATGACATGTGTTGTTCAAACGCCATGGGTATGATTTGTTAGGTTTATAGTCTTCCAGATAGGCGGTCCTGCTAAAGATATATGGGCTGAGAACACCTTACATGCATTCTGCACAAGACTGTGCAATATCATTATACAACTGTATCCCCCTCAACCTTTGCATAATTGATATTCCCACCATGAAAGGTGGACTGTATATGTGCCGATATGCATATCTATGTGTACACCAGTGGATGTTCATATGTACGCTCCAGCTCAATGTTGTACACGTATTGCCATCCCTGTTGTTAAAAGCCCTGTACCCATGAACTACCAAATAGGTGGTAGTCTACTCAACACCGAAGGTGTGATAAGAGACTATGGGACACAGGTGGACAGTAGTGTCCCTTATGATAATCACAGTGCCACACTAGTCATGTAAACTGTGTACAGTCCACATGTCATCAGTAAAGGTGTGTCATCCATGGAAACAGAGGTCAGTGTTCCACTCTACTCATCAGTCATAACACCCATCATAGAGTACAATGTCCCTATATTTATGTACCTCAGAAGACATCCACAGCATCTGTAGACGCAAGACACATACCTCACAAAGAGTATTACCGGACTCAAACAGATGCCCTATGCTGACTGTCTTACAAAACCACAGCTACACTGTGTCACATACTGCCTACCCACAGGCTACCTCTGCCTAACATACAAAGCTATGCCAAACCCACAGGTATTGGACGTGCTCCATGTAAACAGATGAAACTCCATACAAGCTACACACTGTACTGATCTAAACCTTGTAAAGTCAAAAAGCAGAACATGCTTGAGTGGCACATTATCACCACAGGCACATACCATACTGTGGAACCAACTACCTATCAACAGCAAATGAAGGTCCTCAGTAGCATTTGCCATGAATAATCATGATGATTGGATGTGGGATAGGAAACACAACTCGGTAATCACCTCTGTGGCTCTGCATGACAGGGGCACATGAACCTACATTACATGGATGTTGAAGTGCAGGGTACCATATGTCTAGGCTTCCATAGGCCCTACAGATTACAGCCTATCAGCTACCTAGGACCTGATACACACATGCATGTACCTGCTGCATCACATGCTATGTAAGGTTGACTGGGTGTGATGGAGAATGTGTAGGCGAATGTGTCAAAGATGTGTATATGTGTGATAGCCTAGTGGGAAACTGTGTATACCATGGTATGTAGTGTTGTAGCTTTAATCCCATCAAAAGGTATGTATGCTATTGCCAGGCAGGAAAAGCAGTATGGCATACATTGTGACGTAGTCCCATGGTGTCGACTGGAGTGTGCCATTGTAGGCTAAAGCAGTACATGTATGCTTATTGATTGTTAACACTAGTGAATACAACTCACGTATGAAATGCAGTACTACCTGAAGCTATAGGCCTCAACAGCACAGTATGGTTTATATCCACATGGCTTGGTAACACTGTTTTGTTTGTTACCTGTAGTCCTCACACATTACAGACCTCAGGGATGAGGTTATGTAGGTGCTGACATACAGTACTGTATGGTACACAGGTAAATCTAATCTGGGTTGCCATACCTTTGTGTCTTGTAGGTATGTCTGATGTGTGTTTGGGTATGCCTGTAACATGGCCTCAGTGGTATGTGTGTCACAGGATATAAGTGCATATCTAGCAACATGTATAGTGTAGTATAGCAGTATGCCACCTATAGTGATGAATGTGCACATATGTTACTGAGGGGTTTGCTATCAACAAGTAGCATGTTGTACTGGTAGTACTGCAACCGTACTGTACATTCATTTCAATGGATGACAAATGACTGTATGCATTAGCATCATATACACCTCCTTTGGCTAGGTGGTGCATTGTGTCACATACAGTGTGTCATGTACTGTTGTATAGTCTTACATACTGGTTCCACTTTGTTGCTGTGCAGAACATGGTTTGGTATATAGTATGTGCCAGGCACTGTCAGGCAGTTGTGGGCTTAGCAGTCATATGTGGTATTAAAAGTGTGCATCTACTGACAGTCAAAAGGTTGCTATATATGGCATTTCATTGATGTCTGTACTTTAGAATGTTGAGTGTGCCAAATGACTTGCTCACAATTACTGTTTCATTGTCTTCCAGGGTAATGTCACACAACAGGAAACCAGCATATTCCCCTGAGGAGGAGGAAGTAATATCAGACGCCCTCATACACCATTATACTCTGCTGTTCACCAGAACCTGCCAGGACCAGCATGGTCACACTGCACTGTGGCAGGAAGTTGTCCGTTGGGTGAATGATGTAGGCATGCATAACCGGACTTATGAGCAGGTACGCCATCACTGCAGTGATTTAATCAGACATGTCCGGCAGCATGCCTCTGATGTCCACAGACAACAGCTTGCCACAGGTGGTGGTGCTGCAACACATCCCCCCCTCACCAGAGTGGAAGAGCTGCTCCTCGGCATGGTGGCTCCTGGCCAACCAGTACAACACACCTGTGTCATCATGGAGGCTGGAGTCACCCAGCATGGCGATACACAGTGTGCAGTAACATGGCATATCTGTAGACCACTGTTATCTCAAGTGTTATAATATGCATTTATCAGATGTGTACTGTGTATGCAGAATATGTGGAGCCTGGTGTCATGCAATACTGATAATTTGGGACATCATCTGTATGCCTGTGACTGTCACCTCATGTACTACTGTATAATTGCAAACTCACAGCATCAATGCCATAATTGTTGACACTGACAAACTGTCTCATATCCTTGCAGGTCCCTCTGGTGTGATAGCAAGATAGCAGACCCATGCTGGTGAGTGGGCTACAGTTAATATAGCATATAACATGTGCATGTCATAGGAGAGTGGTAGGCCATATACACGTTAAACATCTATACATAGTGCATGCTCTGCATGTTCTCTGTGGGACTATGCACATCCCAGGGATATGAGTAGCTGACTCATACACATGCAATACACAGAGCATCCCAAACAAGTGGGGTACACTGCAGTGGACATTGTATAGGCAGAGTCAATACACATGCACACAACATACACCACTTTGTCATATGCTCATATGCAGTATGTGTTAATATGACACACATGGCGTATGTAGACACCTGCCATAAGGTCATACTCCAGTATCCCATATGTCATCAACACAGCACACATACTATACCTTGGGGTAGAGGCCTATCATGGGGTGGTGTGACATGCGTCAACACACAACACAGTCATGTTAGGCAATGCTCCCTATTGAACACCTGACATGCCCATGTAACAACTGTCTGTGAAATGTTAAATGTAGCCTAAGTGGTGCAGGTTAGGTACAGCAGGATAGTTGCCAGTGTGACATACATCAGTGGCCTTAAGTGACCACATGATGCTGCCTGATGATGGCTCATGGTACTACACTACATCCAGTTACAGTACCTACAGTACTACACATAGCATTCATTGTTATACACCTGACAGTTGTGTGCATCTGGCCATGGTATGTATACCTATGAGTGATGGTGCACAGGACATTGGAAAGCATTTCAGACTTACAGTGCAATGTTGTGCTCATGTACACATTGTGTTCCAGGGTGAGGCCAATCATTAAACAACACACATGCATCAACAACATGTATACTGTTATCAACAAGGACTCTCTACATTCGCACTGCATGCTGTTGAGCAACACACATCCTGCATGCTGACACGTGTGATAGGACTCTTTGGCTTGTGATACTGTACTCCACCATCAACCACTAATGAATATGTTCCATGTTGCTGTTGGTGTGTGTGTGTGTGTGTGTGTGTGTGTGTGTGTGTGTGTGTGTGTGTGTGTGTGTGTCAACTTGACTGAGTAGTGTATTTGTGTGCATGTGTTCATGTGTGCATGTGTGCATGTGTGCATGTGTGCATGTGTTCATGTGTTCATGTGTGAATGTCTACATGTGTTCATGTGTTCATGTGCTCATGTGTGCATGTGTGCATGTGTGTGAACATCCTGTACAGATGTTAAAGTGTGCTTCCTGTCTCCCTCTCACAGGTGCTGAGGTATTGTTGGATGGGTGCAGCAGGAAACCTGAGGTCACTGCCACAAATAGTGAACATGATGATACATGTGTTGTGGCACAGGCATGTTTGACAGGGTCTGTCATTGGTCCACCAATTGACAGTACACAGCTTTCCACCCCATCTATGCGCACATACATATTGCCAATACATCCCTCAACACCAATGGCCTTAGGTGAGGAACAGCATATGGTACGCATTGACCAGGACAGTGTGGTATCTATGGCACATGCAACCCCACACAGCAGCCATGCCCAGACACCCGGAATGGTACCACATAGGCATATGTCCTGGGGTTCTCGTGGGAGCACCGCTGGTCGTAATGCCCCTGGCAGACGTGCTCGCACAGGTCTCGCAACCTCAGGTATGTTCCGGGCTGTGATGCAAGCACAGGCACATATGGTACGGTACACCAGGCAGGGACTAAGGGTGCAGAGGGCTCATAACACCGTGATCAATGACAGTATCCATGACCTTACCGGTACCATCCCCAATTACACCGATGTCATTGATAGACGTTGGGGGGAGACACTAGATGTCCTCCGCAATGTAATGTCCATGTGCCAGGACAGTGCAGGACAGCTGGGACGTCGATGTGGCCATATGCCAGCAACATCATCAGCTGGCAGTCATCGCTGATGACACACAAGTGCCAGTCGCTTCCATAGTGGCAGTACCAGCCCCAGCAATGTTGTGGCTGGGCTGTCGGTAGACCATCTGAGACAACCACATGCACATGGCTCTGGCCAGTCCCAGCAGGGACATGGGTCCAGTCAACATCCCTCTGCCTCTGATGATAGTACTCAGTCTGGCTTAGTACCCGATACTGTCCATGTCACCCCTGCCAGGCGCAGGTACTGTGTCCGTGGCTGGGCAGGTACAGTCTGTGGCTGTCCCACAACCTCCCATATTTGGCAGCCAGAAGGGGGTACTGTGTGCATGCAGACACACACACATACTACCAATACATAGGGCTAACACATACACACACATTACATCAACACTGACCCATACTGTACTATTATCCCTCACACACACACACACACACACACACACACACACACACACACACACACACACACACACACACACACACACATGTCGATTGGACGGGTCATTGTCAGGATCTGGAAAAACAATAACACACCCTGTGCATATGATGAAACTGTGCCACCTCCTGTCATCTGTGACATTGATGCAGGAACAGGAAAATGTGGTGCTGATGCACGGGGTGACCTAATAGCAGTGTAGCAATGTTAGCATGTTGTCAACAGTAAAATGTAATGATATCCTTGTAGGTATATCTGAGCAGGCATGATGCATCAAAGCAATGATTATCAATGTAGTATTGTTTACACCAGTGTTAATTCCAAACATGGACTGTCCGTACTTGTGCCAGTTGGCTGATTTGTGTGGTACTGGCAGCATGTGTCAGTGAGTGGACGTTATGTGTGTGATGTGTGCAGTACAGATTTCAATTTGCTTTTGTGAACATGGTGGAGGTGCACTGTTTGCATGTACATGCATGGTGGGCACATGGGAAGGGTGACATGCCCTGTATTACACAGTGTTAATGCTTCATATTTCATATTGGTGTTCAGTATGCATTTCACTACACATATGTCGCAACTTGGGTACACATGTGTGTATGACATGGCATGACACAATGCTGTGGGTGATACTGTTAATATCGGTCATTGGTTAGCATTCTGGTAGTGTACATAACCTCAACAGCCTGATTTTAACCAGTCGTCAGATGATGTCTTGACAACTGACACACAGCTGTAGGATACACAGTAACATTAGAATCATTCCGGTATTGTTCTATACCAGTTACCAGTGGTATTGACCACCACACATTCCCGTGACCACTTCTGGTACAAGCAGACACTCTAGGGATATGTACGTCCACATCTGGTGATGCATACAGTGGTCTACAATTCATTCCCCAGATTAGACACTTATCCTCCACAAGGATATCTTACAAACAGATACCTGTTGACAAACCCATGTTGTGAAGCTATGAGCCAACAATAGCATAGTCATCCACATTTACTACACATAGTAACCTGACAGTACCACATTGGTTGTAGTGCACAACATGTAGCAGGGGTACCGATGTGTACAAACAGCCACATGTGATGTCAGCTGTCTTTTGATATCCACATTCCCAAAGGTATGCTGATGTCCCTCAGTATATTGCATAAGCACTAAGGGGTCTGTATGCATATCCACGGAGTTGTTGTATACCTACAATGAATGGCCATTATTGACAGACTGTGGCATTCATTTGGCTTTGGGAGGAGCAGTTTACCCATTCTACATGTGATATCTCCTGGTATGATGATAGGGCCTTTTGTCAGTGGGAGATGGGTATGTATGTATGGGCCTGTCTGACTGGATGTCGGCATTGTCAGTCAGGTACAGTTGACCCTGACTCAGGACATATATGAGTGTACATTGCTATTTCTGACATAGCTGAAGGAGGTGTCATGGTTCTGTCTGTACTCCTTTGCAGATAATCTTTCCAAAACAATGAAAGACCTAACCACTAAACCCCTGTTATACTGTTTTACACACTTAACACACTACTGATCCTTTGTGATCAGTCAACAGAGTATGTCATCATAATATCCTGGCATGTCCAAAGGTCGGTTTAGTGTGTACTCTCCAGTCCAGCTGGTGCATATTGGAATTTTGACGCAATGTTACAACTGCCTTATGTACACAGACAACCCTGTCCTCCTACCAACAAACTCAGATATATGTGAGAGATGCAACTGTATAGACAAACAGGAGGCTGAGCTCTCTCAACCTGTGACTGGCACAATCTATCAGGTGGTGAAGGTAACCACACACACCACAAATCCAGTCTCACATGGACCTATGACGACAGCAAACCAAATACATTACCACACAAAAACATACTCGGAGGCTCTGAATATACTCTGCCTAGGCAGCAGAGACATTCAAAGCAGACACCCAAACAACTGCTAACCCACAACTATACACACATATCACATAGTTCACAAAGTCAGTGTGCCACACAGTCACTGCCCTTAGGCCTAAACAACACACCTAATAAACTTGTAATAGGTGACACTTATTGTCAGACACACTGACGTCCCACTCACCAGGCTGAAACAGGAGAAGGTCACTTTGTGCTGTCTGTTGGGTGCCAGGATCTGCCACATAACACATGCACTCAGGTCACTCCAAAGCAAGTAGAAATATGGCTCCATCATTGACCATGCTGGTGTGTAAACCCTCAGACATTCCTCCCTGGACTACATGACAAGAGACATAGAGGAGCTCTCTGATCATGTAGCCCAGGTCAGTATGACCTTGACCTTGTGTAGCATCTTACCCTCACCAAGAATTATGTCACAGTATACAGACAAAATGATCACTTTTAACAGTTGTCTAACATATTGGTGTCATTCAAAGGTGATCCAGTGTCTGTCAGCCTGGGATTACATGCTCAACATGCCACGTAGCTTCGCTATGGACACCATGCACTTGTCACCCCTAGGCTTTCAAATACTGGCTAAGGCTCTTGCCACCCCCATAGTGGCTGTTTTAAGAGAGGCTCAGAAGACAAAACCACCTCCATAGATGTTACACGGTAAAAGAAACGGAGAGTAATGCTGCTTAACAACAGATGTCTAACCCTCAGACTGCACGCACTCAGGACTCTCCTCAGTATGGTGACTGTTGATACATGTGCAGTAACAGACACCTGGTTCAGGCTCCCAAAAGCACACCAGCACTACCAGGTTTTACTTCATACCATGCTTTTCGGACACAAGACTCAGACCGTCCAACAAAAATAGGGGGAGTATCCATATACATCAAACATACACACACCTCCTGTTTGGTAGCACTACACAAAGCATCAGAGAACGTACATGTGCAACTAACAGTGGCCCAAACTGCATTTCAGTTTGTAGAGTGCTACAGACCACACTCCCAAACTCGGGAACAACACTCGGTATTCCTGGGAACACTGGGGAATATGAAGGTCTTGCCAAACACCATTATATTGGGTGACTTCAAATACACAAACATTGACTGGGAATACTACTCAAGCACCAACACCCTCGCACAACAGTTGCTAGGATTTATAGACTCAAATGCTATGGCACAACTGGTTACCATAACCAAAAGTGGGTAAAACATGTGGGACATGATCATTACCAACATGGGGACTCTATGTTCCACACCAGAGGTATACCCCTCATTGTTAAGGTCAGAACATACATTTATCTCACTGGACATATATATCCCGTCCACACCCCCATCCTAGGTGATCTCAGTAAAGTACTTCTCATAAGCAAACATCACACTTCTACAAACCGAGGTGGTATCCGTTAAAGACCCTGGGTCAGTGGTAATTATGGCTCAGACCACTTAATCCTTTAGAAACCCTTTCTATGGACAACTACTGGAATGCATGGATCATGCTATCCCAGATAACTACAAGACTCACTCCTCCAAAGGCAGAGGACCTGTCTGGTGGACCACGGCCATTAATAAGCTATACAATGACAGGAGGAGGCTACTACATGATAGAGCACAATCCCAAAAAGGAAGGCATCTCTGATCAGTACTAGGGAAAAGCTACGATCACTTGTTGATTCATCTAAGGGCCACTTCTAATGGACACTTGCAACAGACACTAAGGACAATCACAAGGCCATCTTTAGTTATGTCAGGGACCTGGGTGGGAACTCACAGATATGCTGTGAGTTACTGCATAATGACTAAACATACACTGAACCCACTGATATTGCAAACATCCTGGCAAACAGGTTCAGTGGAAATGTTCCCCCCCCCATCCCCCCTAAAGTGCAAATGTCCATCCCAACAGGATGTAGCCTCCCTGACATCACAGATGAACAGGTGAGTGCTGCCCTCTCCATAGCAGAAAACACAGCATAATGGGACCAGACAGTGTCCCGGCCTGTGGCTTACACGACATTCATGATGAACTTAACATTCACATTAAGTCACTGTTCAATATCAGAGTTACTACAGGATATGTACCCAAGGAATGGCATACAGCAACAGTGTTCCCGCTCCACAGAGGTGGTGCCACAAGGGACCCAGGACAATTTCGCACTATAAGCCTAACTATCCTGGTCTGCTAAGCTATGGAGCGTATTGTCATGGAACCCATACACATAGACATCAGGAATATACAGACACTGGATCCTACACAATTCGGCTTTGTTGGCGGCAGATCTTGCCTCTTGAACATGTTCAACATCTTTAAACAGTTACCAGGTCCATAGACGTAGAGAAGATTGTCCACACAGCCTACCTGGAGCTCGCACAACAGTTCAACACAATACCCCACTCGGGCATTATACATAAGCTCACCCGCTTCAATATCTACACATATGTCACAAGATGGATTGCTAACTGGATCATAGATAGCACCCACATGGTCAGTATTGCAGGTGCCATGTCTGACTATACACCAGTTACACGTGGCATCCCACAGGGCTCAGTCCTGTGGCCTCTCTTGTTCGGTATATATTTCTCAGATGTACAGGCTAACACGGGAGGAATATGGCTGACCATGTTCGCAGATGACTGCAAACTGTGTGCCATAATCAACTCCCCAGCTGGCACAAGCATCCTCAAAAAGGGTCTCACAGAGATGGATAACTGGTGCCAGAGCCATGGCCTACAGCTACTTTCCATTAGATGCATAGTCATCCCCTTTGGTAATAACAAAGTGCCCACATATTACCACATAGGTGATGATACATCACGTACGGTGGGTGTTATTTGTGATTTGTGGACATGAGTAGTTAGTACTCTCGCCTTTGACAATCACATTGCCATTGTTGTTGGACACACCTTCTATATAGCCCACCTTATCCCATAGGGTTTCACATGTAGATCAAGTGGGGTCATTGTGCCCCTATACTCATCAGGCCCATGCTTGGATACAATGCCCCATTTCGGATGTGCCTTACCCAACACCTGCAGCAACTGTAATGTCCACAAAAGTACCTAACCAAGTAGATCTAGGGACTCACACAGATGGTTTGCGCAGTTTGGCTATGGTGACCCCAGCTCTCCTCAGTCGCTTACTGCCTACTTGGATGCGATCTGTGCTTGTTGTTTAAAGCCATGTCCATCACAGAATTAATGGACAGGCTCCACCTCAGGATATCAAAGTCCCTTACAGCTACACACTCCAGGGATAGAAACATCAGCACTGATATTAATAGGACATGCTGGAGGGGCAGATTCCCATCCCAGAGGCTCCACTCACTCTGGAATGAGATCCCAGTCCCACATACGCAGAGACATCCACTGACCACCTACAGGTGACATCTTGACAAGTGGATGGGTGATCGTATGTTTAGCTCTGGGATATGTTCTGGGTCCCTGCTAGACAGAGGCACAATAAAATAAACATATGTGGGCTATCTTGTGTGACCTACTATTCACAGGCACAGTCTACTAATCTAGCAGGGTTGCAAAAGCCAAACATACTCTGGCTAGGCTTATACATGCCCTAGGGCAGATAGCCTTGTATCAACCTCTGAACCTATGATAATGTTCGGGATGCAGATTGTTCATTGATGGTACTGATTGCAGGTTTTGTTTCTTCTTTGCTTTCCCAATTTCTATGAACAACCTAAGTATCTGCATAACATATTTGATTATGACAGGGTTCCACTATATTATATATGTGTCTGTTGTCATATACCTGTGTGCACAAGGTGGATTGGTGAACAGTGCGAGGTTCCTGGGTTAACACATTCAACTGGCAGATATGTGCGGTCCACTGCTGTACTCAGACATGCCCTAAGTGTGTGAGCATGCCCAGTTCGGCATTTCACTGTTTTGTTGACTAACATTTGTCTCATTTATTCAAGTGTGTGAACATGCCCAGTGTGACCTTGCAGTATGTTGCTGTCTGAGCTCCACTACATTTGTTGATGTGTGCGAACATTACCAATATTAACATTTATACTATATGTGTGTTGAAAATCAGGTTCTGTTCTTACTGCAGGCCTCACCTTTGTGTCTTAACTCAACAGGGATTATGCTATGCCTGCAAGGTTTCCATGAGATACTTTGCATAGACTTATCAACATTTCTTCATACAAGCTGACCACTGACATACTGTCATGGTTTAGTGGTTCTGTACTATGACTATAGTGCACAGTATCCTGGGTTCGAGGACTGTCACTGCTTCATATTTTCATACTGGGCAGAACAGACTGCTTCAGGAACAGTGAAGCAAATATGGCCATGTTTACCTGCTTTTGCTGAACTATGCCCATATTTGACCAAACTTGCACAACATTGCTCAATGTTAACTAACATTGCTGAACAGTGCCCAATATTGCTCAACATTGCCTGAAGTTGTGCTACTTAGTGTGTGCAATTTGTTTACATATACTAATTAGTGGTGAGAGTTTTTAGCACTGCTTTATATTGCTTAACACATGGCAATCATGCCTCAGGTGGTGCTGCAGGGCTGCCTATGTCGGATGCAGATTTTACACTCCCTATACATGTTTGTTAACAGGTAGTGTCAAGTTAGGCATCCCTTTTACTATATGTGCAAGTTGGAGAGAGGTATCATTTCTAGGGTTCCTACTGAGCCAGTGTATACGCTATGCGTTGCCTCTTTGCCAAGGCCAAAGCATACTGGGCATGCCTCCTTCTGCCTACTGGGGCAGGCTCAGGTTGTTCCTCCTCCGAGTCATGCTCTGCCTGTGATGGCCTTGGCAATGGTGGGCGGCTGTTGTGCCCGGCCCTATGCTGCTCCTGCTGCAGCTGTTTTCACAGGAGGATATTGTGTAGCGTAGCACATACCATGACTATTTGGGTACATGTAGTTGGTGAGTACTGTAAGGCTCCATCAGATGTGTCCAGGCACCAGAACCATGACTTGAGCAGCCCAAACACACGCTCGATTACATTTCGTGTTTGTGCGTGTGCCTCATTATGGCGTTCCAGTTCAGGTGTGTGTGCATTTCTGATGGGTGTCATCAGCCACGGCTCAAGTGCATATCCAGCATCCCCCACTAGGTGACCATGAGGGATGTCCCCATTGGCAAATGTCTGGTACAGCTGTGTCAGATGCCAGATATGGGAGTCATGGTAGCTTCCAGGGCAGCCAGGACACATATTCATTATTATGCCCTGGGCATCACACATGACCTGGCAGTTGATGGAGGGGTAACCCTTGCGGTTATAGTAGACCCTACCCCACTCACCAGCTGGTGCTTTGATGTGAATGTGCATGCAGTCTATTGCACCCACTACCTCAGGGTATTCCACTATTTGCTGGAAGAGACGCATATTGCTGGCCAATACCTCACGGGAATTGGGGAAATATACATGATCACTGACATGTGCTGACATGGCATTCAGGAACTGGTGCAGTACCCTGGATGCTGATGCCTGTGAAATCCCCATCACATCGCCAGTTGGTCTCTGGAAGGTACCTGTTGCTAGTATTCTTAGGCCAACACATACCTTGGTTTCCACTGGGATGGGTTCCCCTCTGTTGGTTCTGTGTGTGAGACGTGGCCTGCACAGCTCAACAATTTGCTGCATGAGGTCTCTGTCCACTCTATAGCACTCCACTATCTCCAGCTCATGTAGCCCCTGGTAGGTTACCCTGGGCCTGTACACTATTCTCCGTCTCCTCACTGTGGGTTGCTCAGCAGCATTCACATTGTCACCACCCTCAGCATGTTGCATATGTCACCTTATAACAGCAATGGCAACCCCTAACATTTCTTTTTCTCAGTAAAGCTTTTTCAGTTTTCATTTCTATTAGCTTACTGCAGTTTTGCAGTGTCTCTGAGAAAAACATAGTGGAAAGTTGTTTGCTGAGTTTTAAGTGCTGGGCTGGGCTAGTGTACTGCCTGTGTAATTGACGGATTCTGATTGTTTTCACCTGCTAGCTCTGCTAGTCCTCCCTGTTTAACTTCCTACTATTTGTTGTGCTTCCTTTTCTCTTTCTGTTTCCACAGGGGGCAGCACCACGCAAACAAGCGCAAACACGCACACACCAGCTCACACGTGCGCACACATGCTTACACGGACTACAACTTGCTTATTCTTGCTACAACACACGCACACAGGTGCAAACCCGCTTGCACGGGTTTCAACAACCTTACACTTGCTTACTCCGGCTTAAACGCGCGCACACAGGTGCACACACGCACACACAGGCTTACTTGGTTTTACAGGCATGCACACGTGTGCATACACATTGCAGGCATTTCTACAAGAAACTTTAGTGTTGTTCACGGCATACACCTTCAATTTCTTGCCTTTAGCTAGGGTACCTGTTAACACACCTCTTCCAGTGATTAGTATCTGACAGCAGACATATGCCACTCTACTCCAATGAGCTTCACTTCTTTCAGACATACCCCCATCATGATGTCACCTATCTTCTACTCTGTTACACCCCTTATCTTACTCCTACACTCCATTGACAGTGCTCTTTTGCTATGTTAACTTGGGATTCACTATCCTTACCCTCATCTGCATAATGCTGCCTACTAATGCTTGGTTACATCTCTTAGACTGAGCTTCCCCCCTTAGCAACCTCTACTCGGTAGCCATGTTGTCTTTGGACTGCCATTCCCTTGCATTGTATATTACGGATTACTGTTAAATCCACATTTGTGGATTTTAATTATTGGTTTTCTGGTTTTTACAGTGCAGCACATTTGCACAGCGCTGCGCTACGCTTAAACATCGGCGATCGGGATAAAAAAAATATATATTATTTTTTTTTTTGCATCGGTGAACATTGACAATGGCCATATTTTTGGCCATTGGCATGCATCCTTGATTGGATGCATCCTTTTTTTGGAGCTGTCATGGCTTTGTTTTGCTATTTGCAGAACCGTACTCAGTTGTCAATGGAGCACATTTCTGCAAATAACACTACTCTTACTCGGACAGGTTAGGGTTTCCTGAATCGCAAATTTACCTCATTTGCATACCTTTCAGCAGCAAATGAGGTATTTGCATAACCTAGCCCTGTCCGTGTAAGAGGAGTTTTAGGAGCTCTCTTGCACGCCCCTGCCGGCTGTTCCTGGATTGCTCGGTAGACATGTTGGCTGCATGGAGTCTTACTCTACTCTTAGGCTTCGTGCAAGCCTTCGTGAATCCGGCCCTATGTCTAACTGAACTTTTTGCAAATATAAGCATTATGGTGTGCATTTACAATCTATACCAAAAGCAGACAAAGTAAAATGCATACGGTGGTGCTGAGGTAGCGTTGTCGCCTCACAGTAAGACGTTGTCCTGTTCGATTCTCAGCTAGAGCGTCTTCTGTGTGGAGACATACGTAAATGGGCATACCTTCATTGAAGGTTGTGCGTCAGAGCTGGCAACTTGGCTTATAAAAATCTACTGCCAATCATTAGCAGACCGGAGTTCCGCTGTGGCGACCCCTAACCAGGAAAAGCCGAAAGATATAACAACATACATACATACATGCATACATATATACATACATAGATAAATACTTTCTCTCCCACTAAATCCAACTGCACACATTACCTAACCTTAACATTTTGATAACTGTTTTTATGGGAGTTGTTTACGTACCACTTGACCCCAATATGAGAGCTATGTTCCAGCACCTGCTGATACTTATATAGTATAATCCTACAGTTGCATGACAACAGCCAAAGTGAATCAGTAGCCATTATGCTGTAGCCAATAATATGTAATGTAAGTCAACTGTAGCCTAATTTGGTCAACTCTACCATTGACAATTTGTGAAGCAAATCTATATATGGTAAAACAAATGTTTCATTAAATAAAAGGTAAACATTTATGTTTGCAGTATTTTTTGTTTAATGCACATTATGAAAATAGTTTATTACTATTACATTTTGTCAAAATTCCTGATTGTCAGGTGCAGGAAATTTCAGATGTCATATCACTGACTTTTTATGTAATGTATTAGTTGTGCTTGCTTGCTAGTAAGAGGGATTTTGTTCTAACACTATTGCTTTTGTATGTACCAGTAATTTTGATATTAAGAGTTATATTGCATGTCTGTGAGTATTTGTAGGTTAAAATCTTAACCTAGGTTTTGATCCTTTACTGAGAGGTAGGTAAGGTGAGAGTTTTATTGTTTTTATATGTGATGGTGTATTTTTGTGTGCATATGTGTGTGTGTGTGTGTGTGTGTGTGTGTGTGTGTGTGTGTGTGTGTGTGTGTGTGTGTGTGTGCATGGGACTATCTCCATATTTGTGTAATGCCTTGGGGACATTTTAGTTATTTGTAAGCTTAGCAAAATAGTCAGTGTAAAGGTAAGACTTCATATATTGCTAGCAAATGTTGTACCACATCTTGGAAATAGTTCACATATGATTTTTAAGATATATAATTCTTATGTAATGAATAATTACTTCTAGTCACTGGTGATGACTTAGAGAGATATCCTGATTTATTTATTGGTTAAAATTGTCTGCAAAGTGAATATGATATTTAGATTTATTCTGAGGTGGTACATGTTGTACATGTTCTCTGATGAGTTCAAGTTGCACGCAAAGATCGAACTAAGCAAGAGTTAAACTGCAGTAATCAGTCAGAACTGATGTTTATGTAAACAAAATGAGAACGTAGATTGTGTGGCAACATTCATTAATGTTCAAATTCAGTTTTACTGTGGTTCTTGATCCTAAGCAGAATAAACAGGGACACGTTGGGAATATGTAGAGAGACTTAAACAAATACATCTTGATCAAAGAGAATATTATCAATTTCAAATTACTCAACATGTACATGCTACTGTGACTCATACCAAGTCATTTTCTTCTTTTGGCTTTTCCCAGTTAGGGGTCGCCACAGCGGATCACCTCTCTGCTCATGACTGGCAGTGGAGTTTTACAGTGTCGAGTTGCCAGACTGGTGCTCAACCTTCCACAGGAGGCACAGACATACACGCACTCACACCTAGGGCCAATTTAGAGTGTTCAATCCACCTACAGCATGTCTTTGGGAGGAAACCAGAGCACCCAGAGGAAACCCATGCAACCACAGGGAGGACATGCAGATGCTGCACAGAAGGCACACCAGCTGAAAATTGAACGAGAGAACCATTTGCTGTGAGGTGTTAACACTAACCGCTGTACCACCACAGCCACCCTTATGCTAAGTCATTTTATATGATTGTCAATAAACATGGAGTCTGATAGTTTAAAAAAAGACATCTACTAAGTTCTGACTGTTTTTAATACTCCGTTAGGTAAACACAGATTTCTACGACTCCCTTTAAGATTCTCAACCACCCTTGAAGTGTTTCAAACAGTAACAACAGAAAGGACTGGATATCTGGAATGTGCTTTCTTTTATAAATGATGATCTTCAACATGCCTGAGTTCATTATAAGGAAGACTGTAATCAGTGTATTATAATAGACTAGTCAGATTTATGGGAATAGAGCTTAAAATTGAACAGGAGTTTCATATCTGAGTATCAACTGTCAGATGTACCTTGTTTTAATTGTTGACCAACTAAAACTAGATCCAGATGAATGCAAAGCAGTTGTGGATATGTAGAAGCCTCATTATTAGATACTTATTATGAGACTCGTTGATATTGTACAGTATATGTCCTTGTTCATGCAAAATGTGTCATATTTATTTAATTTTATTTTACATTTGTTTACCAGGAAAATCCAACTGGACACAGGTCTTTTTTCAGTGGAGGCCTGGGAAGAAAAGCCCTGAGAAATTGTACAAAGTGAAAAATTACAGTGAAAGAAGAAAAAATACAATAGTTGACAAAAATACAATTGGTATCTAAAAAACATAATAGAAAGGTGCAAAGGGCAAATAATTTAATCAACAATAATATGAATAGTTGAAAAAGCTATGGAAGATGTTAACAAATATGATGTCTCTATAAGACTGAATAAAAATCAAAGGTGAAATACAATATACATGTATTCTGGATGATACAGGTGAAAATTTTCTCTGTTTAAGCCCACTTTTAGGGCAAAAACAGGTCTGCACCAAAGTCAAATACAACATAGACTCCATTTGCAGATAGAAGACAGTAGTAGGACATTTATGGTGGAGGCTTCTTAGATTTTGTGTGTACAAGAAATAGCCAGGACAGGAGCGTGAGCAGAGCCAGGTTTCAATTAACTGTGATTTTAGACGTTTTTTTAACTGAACTAGAGAGCAGTTGGAGGTTATTGGATCTGGTAGTTTGCTCCTTATGTTGAGAATGAAATTTTAGAAGAGTGAGTCCCCAACTGAGTTGTTTGCTTTTGAGATGTTAAGAAGCATTTTTTTGCTGGAGCGGAGAGAGCAATTGTTGGTATATGGTTCTATTAGATTTTGGTGGGCAGGAGTTTTGTCTGGTTGATACAGGATTTTATGGGCAAAGGTTAGCTGATTATTGACTAGTAGTTGGGGTAATTCTGCACCTCACAGCAAGAGGTTCTCCGGTTCGATCCTTGGCTGGGGTCTCTTCTGTGCGGACTCTGCATGTCCTCCCTGTGGTCGCGTGGGTTTTTTCCCACATCCCAAAGACATGCTGTAGGTGGATTGGACAATCTAAATTGGCCATAGGCATGAGTGCATGCATGTGTGTGCCTTCTGTGGAAGGTTGGTTGCTAGGCTGGCAACTCAACACCGTAAAACTCTACTGCCAATCATGAGCGGGCAGATGATCCACTGTGGTGACCCTTATCTGGGAAAAAGCCGAAAGAAGAAGAAGAAGTTGGGGTAATTCTAGCCAGTTTAGTTGTTTTAGAGATGTGCCGTGATGTGTCCTGGATAGGGAAATCTGTGGCAAACCTGGAAATGTTATTATAACAAGACTCTAATTTTACTAGGTCTGTTTTTCTAAGGATGGTTAGGATGGGGGAGGCATATATGAGAGTTGCTAAGAGGTGCATATGAGCAATAGTAGCTTTTGTGTTTATGGTCAGGAATTATTTATTTCTGTAGAGGACACCTAATTTCTTGTGTACTTTTTTGATGGTTTGAGAGATGTGAATGTCAGATTTTAAGTTGTTGGCAATTTTGACACCAAGCAGTTTGCTGTGAGATACTGGTATGATAGCGATTTTATTTTTGGATGTGATAATGGAATTATAAGCTTGGTGGGGAGATTCTTGTTGGGTAAAAGGGAAGGAGCTTGGTTTTGTTTGGATTTAGGCTAAGTTGAGTGTTAGTGAGCCAGGATTTGGCAGCTAGAAATTAGGCTTTGGTTATGGTTTGGAGGTCTTGGAGGGAGGCGGCTGTGCATATTAGTGTGGAGTTATCTGTGTATTATATTACTGTAGCTTTAGAGGTAGAGGTGTGGAGTCTGTTTGTGAAGAGACGGAAAAGTAGAGACCCAAGGATGGAGCCTTGGGAAACTCCTAATGTAACAGGAAGTAGGGGGGAAGAGTTTATTTTGCCATTGAACAGCCTGTTGGCACCCTGATAGGTAGCTTTTAAATCAGTTGATAGAGGAGATACTGAGGTTAAGGGTGGAGAGAATGTAAATAAGTTTGTTGTGGATTACCATATCGAAGTCTTGTTGTGGATTACCATATCGAAGTCTTTGGAAAGGTCAAGAAAGATGGCAGAGACAAACTTTCCATTGTTTCTATGGTGGTTCCCTGTGTTAGTGAAGGACTTTAGGGCTATGGTAGTACTATGATAGGGGCAGAAACCATGTTGAGTGTTAGACAGTAGTTGGCGTGTGTGAAGGTATTACATCAACTGTGTGTGAACTACTCTTTCAAGGATTTTTAATAGGGGTGACAGGGTGGCAACTGGACAGTAGTTGGTCAGTTCGGTGGAATTACCAGCTTTATTTAAAGGCAAAATGTAGGATATTTTCCGAATGTTAGGCACAAGGTTTTCAGAGATTGATTGTTAATTAGTATGGCTACTGGATAAGCTATAGCTTCTGCTGCAATTTGAAAGAAGTCAGCTGGGCATTTATCAGCAGCCAGTGTGGTTGGTTTTAGTTTTTAAGTAGTTTTTTTTATGGTATTAATGGAGACTGGTTGTAATGTAAAGGAGTCAGGGCTATTTTGGGATATGTGTGGTTCAGAGGTGGAGGTGATGTCCTAGGACTTTGAGATGGCAATGATAGTTTCGGTAAAGTACTTATTGAGTAGAGTTGCTATGATGTCTGAGTTGCTAGTTGTGGTTGGAGTGGGCGTGGTGGATTCACCTGGGTGCAGAACATTATTAATGGCAGCCCAGAACTTTTGAGGGTTATTTTAATGATTTTTTTGAATATTATGGTAGTAGTTGATTTTGTCAAGTTTAACTAATTTCTTTGTTTGGTTTCTTAGTTGTAGAAATGTTAGTTTAGAGTCCTAGGATTTGTTTTTATGAAACTGCTCCCAAGCTTTATCTCTGACTGTTAACAATGATCTGCATTACTTACTTAGGAAATGGTGCGTTAATTAGCTTTAACTCTAATAGTTTTTGAGGGTGCATGGTAGTTTAGTATATTTAGAAAGCTGGTGTTGAAAGAATTAACAGCCTCTTCCAGTGGGAGATGCCTAAGAGCTTCCCAGTTGCAGTTTTTTAGTGATGAGATAAAGTTGTTAGGGTTGAAATCTTTTTTTGTTTCTGATTGTGCGTTATACGGTTGCCCTATTTTGGTGTGTGCAGTTTCTTAGAAGATAGGTTGGCTGATGGTCACTAAGACCATCAGGTAGACAACCTGATTGTGAGCATAGGGTGGGGTGCTGGTTTGAATCCAGTCAAGGATGTGATAGTTTTGGTAAATCCATAAAGGTTGATATGGGTTTCTGGATTTTGTGAGGAGCAGATGAGCCAGTCTATGTTAATGTCCCCCAACAAGATCGTTTCCTGGGGAGGGCATTGGAGATTCAGTGAAGCAAATTTTCTAGAGTGGGAATATTGCTCCCTGGTGGGATATAACCACCTACAATATTGATGCGTTTCTTGGGGTTAATTTCTAGGTTAATAAAAAGTAGCTCTGCATTATCAAAGTTAGGGATATTTAATGTTGAGGTTTCTACTGTTAGGTGATTTTTGAACAATATGACTACTCCTCCACCCCTTTTGGTTGTTCTATCCATACACATAATGTTGTATCTGGGAGCTAGGATTTCAATGTCTGTGTTCTCAGGTTTAGGCCAAGTCTTAGTTAATAATACCATGTCAGGAGAGTAGTGGGAAAGTTTGGCATGGAGGTCATGTACTTTTTTACCTATACTTCTAACATTCATGTTAAGAAAGAGTAAGTAAGTTAGAGTTGTTATTGGGTTTTCAAGAAAATGTATTAGATGGAGGGGTGGTGTGGCTGATGGAGACACTTTGTTGGTGAGTTGGGCCAGGGTTTGGGTGTATGTCCCCTTAGAGATCTATTTGCTTGGTAAGATGAAGGAGCAGTTTAGTGAGTTTACTTAGAAGTTTGGAATGCTTTTGGCAGGTTAGAAAGTGGGCTCTGAGTGAGTAGAACTTGTTTGCATAGTATGTAGGGATGAGGTTAAAAAGGGTAGGGACAATGTTATAATATAAGGATGTGTTGAGGTGGAATAGGGTAGTGGTTTGCTTTGGAGGAGGACTGGGGTTCAGAACTTGGTTGTGGTATGATGTAACGTGGCATAAGAGTACTAACAGTGTGATTGTGATGGAGTGTAAGGCAGCTAGGTGTATGTGGTTGTTTATTAGGTTGGACATTATGTGTGAGTTGGTGTTAATGAGTTGGGTAGGTCTGATGGATGTGATTGGTTGACAAGAGAGTGGGTGTGGCTTGATAGATATACGTTTAGGGAAAGTGGGGGTATGTGAGAATGGGGGTAGGTAGGGGACTGGAGTGAGGCTGAGTGGATCGAGGGTGAACGTAGCAGGTTGAGCCTGGAACTGCTCATATTGCCTAGCTCAAGAAACAATTATCAACACAGTTTTGGGTGATGTTCCCGGAGCACAGGTAAGTGGACTGTAAGACAAGTTAAAAGGATTAAGTAATTAGCAGTATGAATTCTAGGCAGAGAAGGACTTGGGGTATAAGATAAGCTACAATAGGGACGGAGTATATAAAATAAAAATATATTAGGAGTTGGTCCGAATTATATGCTATATAAGCTATAATGTATTGGGCGATAGTGCAAATTATATTAATATATGGCAGGCTAATGAGAAACAGTGGGTGGTGGGGACGGGGGAGGAGATCAGTGTTGGTCTGGTGATGTGCAGCGAGAACAGTAGATCACTAATTGTATACAGTAGGTTAGGAATGATATTCAGTCATGAGCACGTACAGTAACTTTACTCTGCATTGTTTAACTGCTGTTTGTTAATTAAACGCACAAGGCTGCTGCAGACTGAAGTTTGGTTCTGTTTCTCTGCAGGGTTTGATGCAGGAACCAGGACTTTTACAGTAAGAGACCTAAGGGAGGAAGAGAGAGGGATGTTTATTAGGTGAAAGTAGGGCACGATAGGTTCAGAGATGAGTAGTATAGGTAGAAGAAGAGTATCAGAAAGGGGAGGGGAGCCAGCGTTCTAAGGAGAAGAGTAGATAAGCTGTTAGAAGAGAGGGATGTATTACTTTGGATGAAATGTATGAGGGAGAAGGGTTGAGCTGTTAGAGTGTAGGAGAGGAATGAAGGAGGTGGTTAGAAGCACCAAACTACAATGTAACGAGTGTTATGTAGAGGGTTAGAGGAGAGGAACAGAATGTACACTGACCAAGTTTAAGCCACACCAGTAAAATAGCAACAAAGTAGTAGAAATGATATATCTTCTTTGTTAAAGAATATAAAACAATTTTACAGTTATAAGCATCAACTCCATGTATAAGGTTTCCATACAATTAGATACTGTGTAGCAGAAAGATCACCTATGCTGTAAACATTGGCTTATGGACTAGTTAACACATTTTTTAAATTCAGAGAACATAGCAGCAGTTAATGCTGTAATGCTCTAATATGATTATGCTCTACGTAGAGCAACACTATAGCATTGTAGGTTATTGTTTCCTGTACAACACATCTGACCTTTTATCTGTTTATAGTATCAATACCTACACAATATTGTACTGCAGCAACAGAATATATATGTACATAAATGGAACATAACCCAGGCTAGCATTGTTGTGGGAGTTGTTATAAGCACATCAAAACAAACATATAGCAGATATCATATGTACCCTCCACCTCCACACACACATATCTAGGACTATTGAATGAAAGTTCAATAGTCCGAATCCACAATCATCAAACACACTTTAACGAAAGTGCTTACACCGAAAAAGCACTTTCGTTAAAGTGTGTTTAAAAAATAAATAAATAAAACATTACTTTTACATTTTTGCCGGGGGTCAAGCCCCCCTACACCCCTCACATGGAGGGCTGTGCCCCCCACACCCCGCTACTTAAATATTCTCTCACTGAGGTCGCACTACAGTGGGGAAAAGGGAATTTTCCCTTATCCCCACTGTAGTGCGATCTCTGCAACAGGCATACTTATGCGAAAGTGCCTTTCGGTGAAAAGCACTTTCGAGCAAGTATGCCCGGCTGAATCTGTTTCGATTATGTTGCCATTCGGTGATCCGTACAGATCGCATATATATATATATATATATATATATATATGTATATATATATATATATATATATATATATATATATATATACACACACACAGACTTATTAATAACTATGTAAACTATTCTTACCATTTTAAGACTAAGCATAGTGCTTGAACATTAGTCAAATTTCTTTACTATGTTGTTGTGTCTTTCGGCTTTTCCCGGTTAGGGGTTGCCACAGCGGAACTCTGCTCCGCTAGTGATTGGCAGTAGATTTTTATGTGCCGAGTTTCCAGCTCTGATGTACAACCTTCAACAAAGGTATGCCCATTCATGCATGTCTCTACACAGAAGACGCTTTAGCTGAGAATCGAACAGGACAACGTCTTACTGTGAGGCGACAATACTATGTGCTATTGGTTTATTTTTTGAAGTAGAACACAGTGTATAACAATACCTCTCTGTAAGTGCTATAGCATTCTCTTTCTTGGATTTGATTAGTCTAATAAGATGGAGGTTTTATTACTGAACTAATATTTTTGTGAAACTGGTACATGACAATGAAATATTAGGAACAGTTTTACTTGAAAAAATAAACAAATGGCACATAGTAAAGAAATCTGACTAATGTTCAGGCACTATGCTTACACTTAAAGTGGTAACCATAGTTTTATATAGTTATTAATAATACTGTGTGTGTGTGTGTGTGTGTGTGTGTGTGTGTGTGTGTGTGTGTGTATATATATATATATATATATATATATATATATATATACATATCTACACACACACACACACACACACACACACACACAAACAAACACACACTATTCAGCCAACTATCCAGTTAGAAGCATAAAGCTTAAAACTACAAACGATAAATCTCTTTATTAATCTCCAGCAAGAATACTGATAATAGTATTGTATTTGAAAAAAAATGAGACCTGCAAGTTCAGTATAAGTAATGTAAACTAATGCATATTGCTGATATTCAAAGAACATTCTAAGAATTCCTTGGACTGTGCTTTGACTGCTTATTTCCACTGAGATGCTCGAGGAGCTTTGTGTCAGCATGAAGACTTTGAAATGCACAAGCAAAAAGATGCAACAATACATAATCAGAGGCCATATAAGGCCATGATACATCATCCAAATATTTGGATTTACTTACCATAACAAGAAGAGCTTATCTACATACACGATTAATGTTTAAAAATGGCAGCATCATTATTCCTATTCAACTACATCAAGATATGCTGAATAAAATATGTGTCACATGCAAAAAAATCGATAAGCATTCCTGAACTTCTGTACATTCTATGCAAGTTTTTAAGCTGTAACTAGGCTTTATGACCAAGACACTTAGGAAATATTAACTACTATATATGGGAGATTAGTAGTGTCCTCCATTAACTCATTAATTCCAAATAATACAGCCAGTCATTTTCAATTATCATCTTAGTGGTGCCCCTAGGTAACTAATATTGCAACTTCATATTTTATGTTAATAAATGCAAAACAGTGTTACATAAAAGTTAATTAATGTTTCATCTAAAAACTTACACAATGAGAAATGCATTGATAAAAGACATCTAGTACAGCTGGAAGGGTATTAACTGTTTTTCCTTCACTACTTATTCATATTATCATAACTTGCAAATTTCTTCAAATATTTCAACAACCGAATGACACAGGAAGAATGACTAATCCCTGCAAGATGGAAAAAAAATGTTCCTGACAGTACATGTAGCTCAACTATTACTGGCATACTGTAAAATGTTTGCAAAATACAGTTCATATTATAATAACATACAAATCAATTCATATAGTCTGGTAATCTAAGACATGTGACCATTGTGAACCTGAGGTTGTACTGAACAGTGCTCTGTTATTTCTTTATCAAAATTTATGATACTAGAGCCATAAAAATTTGTTGCACTGTGGATTCATAACAGTGCAACTTTCCAAAGTTCACTTGGAAGCAGTGAGGTAAGCATATTTTCCACCCCTAGCCCTAGTGAAAATTTATAATATTTATTGCCCAGAATGTCTAAACAGGCTGAACAAGAGTTGCAGAGTTGTAATGGCTGTGATATGTTCAGATATTAAAAAAAAAAAAAAAAAGAACATGATCTCATATGAAATTATAAAATGTCTATAGATGAATGATCTCTTATGAAATTATAAAATGTCTATAGATGAAAGTGGGAGCTGAATTCTCCCAGTACATAATGTACACCATATATCAGGTTTGGCTTATTATCCTAAACATTCGGAACATATAGAGTTAAATGAACCCACAAGTAATAAAGTTGTTAGAATAATGACGCTTATATTCTCCAACCAGAGTATGCCTTTTGAAGTAAGATGAGCTAATGGTCCAAAATTAACAAGTTAGGAATTTCGCAATTTAGTGAAATGGAATTCATACACTGTAATTTAAGCCTTAGATATGCAGAAATAAGGGACAAGTAGGGCAAACTGTAAAAACAGTGAAGTATTTTATCAAAAAGGTCATGCTTCAGTAAATTCAGACTGCTGTTTGACAGTGCTTTATTTCAGAGGCATGACATTATAGTCTGTAGGCTTCTCTCCTACTAATATTTGTACTTAGATGCTAAACTACCCACCTGGTAAGTCCTTACTGGTACCATGTAGTATTATGAAAATATTAAAGGAGTATCAAAGTAAATGAAGGTTCTACAATGAAAAATCAACAACAAAGACAGAGGATCACAAAGAATGCTAAGCAAAATTCATAGTATTTTGGTCAAAATGCCAGTGTTGAAGCTGATGCAGTTCATCACACAGAACTACCAAGACCGTGTTTGACAGAATGTCCTAATCATCATAGATAAAGAAGAAAAAGAAAACATTGGTTTAGGCAACCAGTACCAAATGATATTAATCTGTCTTAAACATGAAATGTATTTTACTATTTGTCAGATTAGAAATTTGTTTAAGGGAGAGAATTTAACTCAACAGGAAAACTGTGATGTGGAAGACTCATCTAAAACTGGTTCTATTGTTAGTTTATCAGATGAGCAGATCTCAAAGAGAAATAGAGCTTCTGATTTCATATCCAGCTATGCTCTAGGATGTGGTGGTCCTATATAACTTAATATAGTTCAGTATACTATAATGGAAAACAAATCATTCCCATTCTATAGTATGTCCACATGAAAGACAATTTATTAGGGAAAATCATCAAAACACTGCATTGTGGTATTACAGATATGCATGCAAGCAAAGGGAGATGTACTAATATTCAGGCATGCAAAGGGGTGGTGACTTACCATATTATTAAAATGTAGACTGCTACTAATATAATTGCCTATTTTTTATATGTATTACAAATTAAATCTATGAACTCTTTTCTGGAAATTAACAAAATGTTGGTCAAATTAACAAAGAAAAGAGCCTCAGCAAGGAAATCAGAGCTCAGTATACTGTGACTGTAACCACAGAGGAAATTGTGGGTATGTTTTCAGCCATATAATAAATATTACATTAAATAACTGTACATTGGATATTCCTCATCAAACTTCATGTTTAATGAACAGGCATATCTTCAAAAATAAACTCATTGACTGTCAGACCATCAGGACCTGGTCGAATTTTATAAAGAGTTTGCTGATAGTTTTAGTAAAATACTTTCTTTTGTATTTAACTATATAATCAGAAACAAAATTAATTATCCTCATCTTAATGCATCAAAAACAATCTTTATACATAAAGCTAATCCAGATCCCCAAAACCCGGACAATTATAGACCAATATCATTAATAAATGTGGATATTAAAATTTTAACCTCTATTATAGCATCTAGATTAAAAAAAATCATGATTTATCTAATTTCTAAGGAACAGGCTGGATTTATGGCAACTAGACAAACAAGTGATAACACACTTACACTGCATAATATGATAGCTTATGCTAAACAGAATAACCTTAATATTTATGCCCTTATAATAGATGCACAGAAAGCATTTGATAGGGTGGATATAAACTTTTTGTTTGAGGTGTTACCATATTTTAATATATCCCAGGAATTTGTTCAGATGTTACAAATATTATATAGTAATCCGTATACTACACTATATATTAATAGAAGTTTTTCTAAAAGAATACAGATTAAAAATGGTACACGTCAGGGTTGCCCTTTGTCCCCTTTATTGTTTAACCTTTATCTTGAACCTTTACTTTTATATATTAAGCAAAATCTGTATCATAATGCTCCAATAATTTATAAAAACAAATTATTAATGTCAGCATTTGCTGATGATCTCATTATTTACTGTACAACCCCAATTTCTGATACTGAGAAGATATTAAAGGCTATAAACAAATTTTCAGAAGTCTCTAATTACAAAATTAACTTGAAAAAAACTAGTTTTTTCCCATTAAGAACTCCTAAACCTTTTTTGTTATTGCCCTTGGTGGGGAAGGTAACATCTAAAGAAAATATCAAATATTTGGGTATTGGTTTCTTTACGGATAATAAAGATTTCTATAGTAATAATATTAAACTAGTTTGGGAACAAATAGTATCTGACTGTGGCAGATGGAAAAATCTACGATTACCGGTATTAGCAAAAGTGTCAATTGTGAAAATGAATATATTACCACGATTACTGTATAGTTTTAGGTCTGCTCAAGTATCAATTTTGAAGACATTTTTTAAACAAATTCATAAAGAATTAGCTAAATTTATCTGGGAGCCAAAAAAAACTAGAATATCGTATGATAAATTAATGACCCCAAAAAACAGAGGAGGACTTGAGTTACCGAATTTTGAAGTATACTATCTAATTGTGTACTCCAATAGGATTTTAAGAATTCCTAATTACGATGTAACTAGTACGAAATGAATACCAACTTGGGTGGTCTTGGATTACAAGCATGTTCTAGATCGGAATATAAATCTTAAAGCAATACCCTTTTTGGGAAAAAATATTTTGAAAGAGTATGGGATTAACGAACACATTAAAACATATGTGATATCTTTACAAAATTTATTTCAATCATTAGATCTGTTGCAATATATGATGGTTTTTCAACCCTTTCATAGGAATCCCAATTTGAAACTAAATAATCAGTTAATTGAGCTTAGTAAATTCCCATTAATAGTTAATTTAACTCTGATCGATGTATTTAATAACCTTAATTTATCAGCTTCTCAAATTAGACAGGAATTGAATCTACCCAAGAATTATATTGTTATAATGAGACAAATCAGAGAACTTTCTCTAAGTTATTTTGAAAACTTTAAACCTGAAGATGGGATTGTGGGTAAATGCTCTGATCTGTGGCAAGCTCTCCAACAAGAGGTCAAATTTATAACAACAACAAATAAATTAATTAAAAACTTGAAATTTCAGGATAAAATTCTGTTATCAGGGTATTGGGGAAATAAAATGACAGTAACAGATAATAATCATATGTTAAAAGTGATTGATTTGACCATAAAATCGGTTTCTTTCCAAAAATTGATGTATACGCAGTTGATGATCTGGAATAATACATATTATACATGTCTGAGTTTACATAAATTTAATCCTAGAAAATCTCCAATTTATCCATATTGCATAAATCAAATGGCTGATCTTCTTCATATGTTCTGGAGCTGCAAATGTATATATAAACTTTGGAACTCTCTTAGAATACAACTTCAGAAGATGTGTTACCAAAGTACAATGTTATCATGGAAATTTACGATTCTACATATTCCTCCAAAAGAACTCTCTCGATCTCAAACTATTATATGTATAAATATTTTTTTTGTTGATGAAGTTTTATATAGCTACAAATTGGTTAGAACCAGATAAGACATCATGGGATCATTTTAAACTTGTGGCGATAAGGCATATATTAGCACATAAATTACTCTTGAAGCAAGATAACAAAAATATTAATAACCCAAAAATCTGGGAACAGGTTTTTAATATTATACTAGCATAATACTGCTATTGTGAATGTATTAAGTATTGGTTATATATTTGGAGGGAATATTGTATTTGAACTGTGTATTATCTGTATTGACTCAAATTATTTCTACGGTCTTTCTTTTTCTTGGAATAATGTCAATTTTCATATGGAAGCATTTTATGTAGATATTGTATATATTTTTGATGGTAGTAGTAGTAGTGAACTATATGTTTGATTTCTATTGTGTATGGAAAATATTTAACAATAAAAATTTATTATTGAAAAAAAAAAAATAAATAAACTCATTGAATAGTCATAGTTGGCCAACATAAAGGAACCATGACCTACTACTAGCTTACCAGTAACTTATCTATAACAGAACCTGCTCTTTCCCCAATTTGGTGTGACCGCATAGTTGGTATATATAATTAGTGGTGGGCAAAGTCCCCAACGTAAATATTGCTCCATGTTCACAGAATATTTGTGGGGGGCAGCGCCCCCTTACACCCCCCACTAATAATATATACCAACTCCAAGGTCACACTAAATTGGGAAAAGGGCAGATTCTGTTATAGGTAAATTACTGGTTAATAAGTAGTAGGCTGCAGTTCTTTTATGTTGTACAACTATGGCCATTCAATTAATTTATTTATAAAGATATGCTTGTTCATTAAAAGTCATGTCCGATGAGTAGCGTTCAATTTACAGCCATTCAATTTAATATTTATTCGATGGCTGAAAATAGACCTGGAAATTTTGCACTGTATGGCTGACAACTGATTTAAGTACCCATTTAAATACCGAAAATGTACACACATAATGAAACAAGTTCACAATTTGAGTTCTGTGTTGTTTATATATAATGCATGCGCATGCGTGTGTGTGTGTGTGTGTGTGTGTGTGTGTGTGTGTGTGTGTGTGTGTGTGTGTACACACACACACGCACACACACACACACACACACACACACACACACACACACACACACACACACACACACACACACACACACATACATACATATCCACCACTCATGTGGATAGGCTGGTTTTGCTTAAAGCTTTGTCACTATTTTTTCAATACTGAAAAAACATTAAGTGAAACCAATCTCTCTACACTTTTGTACCCTACATCAAATTAGGTTGCACTTTTGCTGTGTGCTAGATTTTGTGATTTATTTTTATTTTTGGCTCTGGCCAGTGTTGTGTTTTATCTGTCTATCTATCTATGCAGATACACACACACACATACACGTACACGTGAGCGCGGGCGTGTGTGTGTGTGTGTGTGTGTGTGTGTGTGTGTGTGTATATGCGTGTAAAGAAATTATCTGATGTAATGAGGTAACAGTAAAGAGAGAGTTTGGACAGCTGAATGGATTATTTCCATTTACTGCAAACTCCAACATATGAAGAATATTAACAGAAATGCCTTTATAATGCAAATAGGAAAGGAACATTGCACACTGGAATTAAATCTCAGTCTGTGTAAATCAAATTGTCATTTGTGTTGTTTGAATGTGAATTTTCTCTGTTTGCTTTAGACTTTAAAGTGAGTGTGTTTTCTGTGGTATAGTAGGAGTAAAATAAATTCTAATGTATGTATTGCTTTGATTATTTGTTAACCATTTGAATGTATTATGCACAACTGCCTTTTATCATGGCAATAATGGAGCAATGGCAACGTCTAATTAACATACATCTCAACCTTTTAACACAAGAAATCTAGACAAAGCCTGACGTAATGGGGTGACAAAGGCCTAAAAAATAGGGACAGCGTTTAAATATTGCTCTTAGAAACTTAGAAACTTAAGAGAATAACATCATCTGTCTTGGCATGCATTTTTCTGAAGGGTATGAAGTCTGAAATTCAAATGTATGTCATTATTTAGTGAATTCAGTCTTCTGATCATCCCAGTGATTTGCCTGAAAACTATAGATTTTATGAGAAAGAGGCCAAAAATATGAGGCAAAAATCTGGACCTTCTGCAAAAATCTGAATAATGGAGAGGTATGCTACTTGGTAGCTTAGTTCTGTGCAGTTTGCAGATACTGAAAATAATGGAAGCAAATCTAAGCCTCCTGGACCTTTTTAGTAGCTCACAGGCTCATTCCACTTTGCTAAATTGTCACACCATCATAAAAGTAGATGTAAAGATAACTTTTTTAACTAGACTGATACGATATGATATCGATTTACAATGTGCATTCTCTTTAGATAGGTAGGTAGATGGATAGACAGATGAAGAATGCATTGGAACAAAGAACAGAAAGTGTAATTTTTAACTGCCATTTGATGTAAAGGGGAACACACAAAAGTGATTCATTTTCATCAGTTGCATCATATGGGAACCATTTAACTGAATGCAAATTCATGTATGTATATTTATAGTATTATCATTAAGGTCTGCTCTTTTGTCATTTCTACAGATAATTGAAAAGCTGGACTGCAGAATCCCATATATTGTATTAGTAAACAATTTATATGTTATTTTGATCAATTTTATTCATTTTTTCCAACAAATGTCTTTGACTTTATTTCAGTTACACTGATTCATTCGAAGATTTCATTTTTAAAATAAATTAAATATAGTGGCAGATGTAAGCTTTTGCTTGATATATACAATAAATAGAACATGGTTCTACCAGCGTGACACAGCAAATCAACAGTCACATTTGATCTTGTAACAGTTCTTTGGAGTACACTTCATTAACTTGTCTAAAATTTATAGCAGACATAGTAGCTCTGTTACATTTCATCCTTAATGCAATTGAATTGATACACTGTAACACAAAATGCCCTAGCACAATCCATTTTAGCCTGTCACTGCTACCACCTGGAGTGTAATTTCTTTACCATAACTAGAGTGTGAGATGGCCTTTGACTTCCTAAAATTGCATTTTTTTTTCTAAACAGACTCTCATTTTAGCTTTATCCATTTTACTAAAATTGCATTAGGGCTAATTGCATTTCTAGGTGAATAATGCTGCAAGCTCTAAAGACTGTCTGCAACTGTTTTGTTTATCAAAGATGTACATTTATAAACTAAAAAATGTGGATTCAGTAAATTATTCATTGATCTCAACTAAGGAAGCAATACTAAACTAATTGATTTCAATGTAGCAGTCAGTATCTATGAGTCTATTGCTGAGTATGTACTCTTTGCAGCCTATTTGTGGGATTTTTTTTTTCTTTTTTTCTTTTATGCCTTTTGCAATTACTTTTCATGAGTTCTTTTGTTATAGAGTTTCCTTTGTGTGTTGACAAAGAATTTTTTATTAAGAACATTCATGGTTGACTTATCATTTTCATTTAATTTTCAGCAAATAATTCAGTGAATCTTCATAATGTTTTTTTATTTCTTACATTATTTTCTTTATGGCAAATAAGGCCTTCCTGAAAACCTTCTCTGATGTGATATCCACTTTTTGATCTATATTGCAGATGGCAATTTACCCATTTTCACAGGAGTCTGTTTAGCATAGTCTCCTTTCTATGGCAACTTTGATCACATTTTCTGCTCTTAAGCCATATCTGCACCTGTCAGTTGTCCATTTAATAAGTATGTGATGTTTGTAACTAAAGATACAAGGGGACATTCCTTAAACACACAGTTAAAAGGCACAATACCACTTTCACTTATACAAAAATGGCATAGATACCCAGAATTGAAGTAATTATTAACATTTGTTAGTTTATTGCTTACAAAGTAGTCATGTTTCTTTAAGAAAAAAAAAAGAAAAAGTAAACTGCTTATCACAGAGCATTGGATATTGTACAATAAACTTACAAATCTGTTATATTGTTTAAAGATGGCCACAGTTAATAAGTTAAAAAGAAAATGTTGAAAATATTATGTGGCTGAAGTTTAATTGTTAGAACAATTGTCCCAATGGGTCACTATGCAGGTTTTTAATCTGTGTGACAACAGCCCAAGGGATTCTATGAAAGACTAAACTTTTAATAGGATTTGAAAGGGCTTGTACTCCATATTCTTTGTCAGAATCTCTGTAGCTGTCAGCTTGGTTAGAAGCCAGGACAAGAAGGTCACATGTAGAAGATGTGAAAATTCTGTCGTGTGTGTGTGTGTGTGTGTGTGTGTGTGTGTGTGTGTGTGTGTGTGTGTGCGTGTGTGCGTGCGTGCGTGTGTGTGTGTGTGTGTGTGTGTGTGTGTGTGAGTGCATGTATGTGTTTGCTGTAAGAGGTTTGTAATTTGACTCTGTATCAGGTGTCCCTCCCTAATAGATGAAGTAATTGGTAGAGACATGGTCTTCATAACCCAAGGCTGATGAAATGTAATATATGCCTCCTTGCCAAAGGTAATGCATTACTCCTCATAGGATGTTACTGTGTCTTCTTTACAAGACAGAGTTTTATGGAAAAAAACAGTATGGTTATGTCTGTGTAGGGAATGTGGAGGTATTCACAAGATTTGCAAGAATGGATGAATGTACTTTACTGGAAACACAGAGTATTAGGTATCTGATGATAATAAGGCAGTCATGCGTTTGAAACATGCATATTAAGAAATTAACCTTCAGATCAAAGCTCAAGAGGTGACTCTTGCTACCCAAGTCAAGAATATATAATAAACTGGGTAACAATCTGTCATTCTTGACAATACTTCTTTGCAGTGCATGGAGCATTTTCTGCTGCCACTTGCTACAATAGTTAGAGTAACGTAATTAGGAAAGCCAATTATATAAAGCTTTGTAAATTCTGACATACTTGACATTACTCTACAGAGAGAAGTAATTAAAAAAAGGCTTCTTTGTCATTCCTTCCCCTGCTTTGTACCATCAGCTGATTGCTTTTAATGTAAGACTGGAGTTTAACAGTGTTAATGAATGCTTAATGAAATCTAGTTAAACAATTTTGTGATGTCAGAAAAGATCTTAACTAACCTGTCTTTTCTAAGTTTTGGAGTTTAATCATAGTATTTCATGTATGCATTTGTGTGTGTGTGTGTGTGTGTGTGCGTGTGTGTGTGCGTGTGTGTGTGTGTGTGTGTGTGTGTGTGTGTGTGTGTGTGTGTGTGTGTGTGTGTGTGTGTGTGTGTGTGTGTGTGTGTGTGTGTGTGCGTGCCTGTGTTTGTCTGTTGTTTTAAGCACTTACAGCAGTTTTATAACAACGAGGGGAAAATGCAATTTTATGCATTAGGGTTAATTCAGAGGTCACTGAAGGGAAAACAAAAATAAAACAAAAAGATGTTAATTGCTGTTACTTTGCTTAGCTGTAGCAATTGTATTCCTAATCCTTTTATTTTTATCTGATTTACTCAGAATAAACGTCATATCTAACAGTTATGTTTATTTATTTATTTAGTTATCTGTATATATGTGTGTGTGGGTTCCCACTTTTCATTGTCCTGAACGTTCTGTTTATCTCCCTTCAAAGGGACCACCCCTCTGAGAGGTAGACCCAAAAGGTATACATTTTCCAGCTCCGTGGTGCAGAAGCATAATGGTTTGTTTGGCAGATCACATCACAGGAAGAACTAGTCAGTTGGATGAAAATAAGTAGGTGATGTAATTTCCTTCTCTTGCAGGGAGTGGGAAGGCTGCATTATATCATGGCACCATTTGTAGGGCAAGGACAATAATAATTTGCTGTCAAGGCATTGTGTCCATCTTAACATGTAGTGTGTTGCAGGATTAATAGTGTGTGTGTGTGTGTGTGTGTGTGTGTGTGTGTGTGTGTGTGTGTGTGTGTGTGTGTGTGTGTGCGTGTGTGTAGTCCATATGTGGACGTGAGCCTAGGTCAACTTGTATTAGGAGAGTGTGTAAATGTTCTCATTTTGAAATTGCTTAAATTATTTATTTATTTATTTTTTGTAGTATAAGTTATTCTTTCCACTGTTTTATTTATTTATTTTTATGTGTTATCATGTTATAGGCAGGGTTTGAACCATATACCTGTGATTATTTTTCAATGTGTTTTTGACTTTTAGGTAGGATTCATTGTGCTGTTCTTAGACTTATTGAAAAATGTAATTAATTAAATTTGAATTTTCAATATATGCAGACCCTTACAGTGATATTTCAGTATGTATGAAAAAGCAAAAGAGCAACCCACTATATGATACAATACTGCTAATGAGGTTCTGATGGAGAATGTTTGAACAATTTGAATATTAGGCATAGAGTGTACTTCAGTAGGGTACATTTGTGGCAATTATCTGAACTAGCTTTACTGCTTTTTCTTTAGTTTAAAATTGAACATACTATAATTGCAAATCATGACATGATCATGTTTTTATGAATTAATACATATGCAGAAAGCTCAACATATTTTATTGGTTGCAGCTTTATTTTTCAATAAGCATGTGAAAGGCTATGTGAGGCTTAATTAACTGAACCATTCTTGTGTTCACAATTATCACCTTTCATACAGCAGAAAATTTCATGTTCTTTGCACAAGAACGAAAGTTGAAATAATGCTATTAATATTCAGAATGACATCATAATAATAACGGAGCCACAGCAATTATTAAAAGAGCAAATAATGTTTGTCTTTCTAAAGTTGTATGAAAGCAGTTAAAGTAATGGGTAAGAGTGAACACATCTCTGCTCATTGCATTACAGAAGAAGACCTATATTTAACAAAATCTTGTAGTCCTCTTGATATCCTCTGCATTCCTAACTGTTATTGGGATGTAAAAAAAAGAGGTACTCAGTTGTATAGCGTTTGTGTCAACTTACTGAAAAAACATTTAAATGTACTGTTATAATACTTAATGGATAATGCTGAAATGTCAACTCCATTGCATGTGAAGAAAGCTGGACTTGCCCCATTGCAAGACACATTAGCAATCATGTCTTGAGTTTCACTAACAGGGAAGTTATGTATATATATATATATATATATATATATCAATGAGCATAAGAAAACCACAAGTTAATACTACAAGATCCTTACCTTGGTATGCTATAATTACATAAATCTAAAATACATTTTCTAACTTTTATAACTTAGCTGCCTGTAGTTTGAAAATGCTAATTAAAGAAAACACATCATTCATACCTGGTTGTGTACTGGAATTTAAATGTTGCTGTTTTTAATTGTGGTTTCTTAATTAATGTGTCACATAACTAATATGTATTATTTAAGAGATTGGCTACAAGATGAAAGTTTGTCCTGAGGAAGTCCAAGTTTTAGTTTCTATAAGTCAAAAGCATTTAACAAAATTTTCATTGTACTCATTTGTTATCATTTCACCTAGTATTCTAGCGTGTTTTTAAATATTTTAAGGTAGACTTGCCCTTTAAGTACTGGTGTTTACCCTGTTTGTTTCTTTCCTTTTTTTTTTTTTTTGATAAATGATACAGCAAGATTGTTCTCTTTTGAAGGTTTATGTATATATATATATATATATATATATATATATATATATATATATATATATATATATATATATATATATATATATATATATATCGATATTTATATATATATATATATCGATATTTATATATATATATATATATATATATATATATATATATATATATATATATATATATATATATATAGCTATATATGAATGCTAAGTGAGTTATCGCTGCATGTATTTTAGCACTTGGTGAATTAGGTAACAGTTAAAGTCCATTAAATCGATTGTTACATAATTCAAGTTTTTTTTTTTTATTTTCAGTTTGTGCAATCCTGGAGTTAGTATATTTAATTTCTAGGGGACCCCCATGTCAGCAGGTATGTAAAAAGCTGTTTTTTGTTGTACTTTTTGTAAACACAAATGTAACTTATTCATTTAAGTTTGCAATTATTTTTTGCAATGATTTTAGTAGTGATTAATGGTAATTGCCGGTAAGCTCATTCAATGTTTTGTGTTTAAATCAAACTCACCGGCTTTGGTTCATTATAAACTCATAAATACATGCATGGAAATATGTATGCATTTAGTTTTTTGTTTATTGCTGTTATTTATTGCATAAGTGGGCTGGCATGCTGACGCATTTAATTCATGACCCAAGCTCAAGGAGCAAAAATGCATGCACTGAGTAAAAAGTATATAAAGCTGTTCATTAAAAAAGCAAACAATCGCTGATGTTAAAACAATCCAAAAACAAGGTAAATAGAAATATGCATTTGGTTTGAGAGAGACATACATATATAGACAGAAATATAATTAAACACACTGCATTTCCAGTAAAATAGTTATATTTCTTTACTAGCCACAGACAGTCTGCATTCAGTCTGATTCTCATTCATGTATCCACAGTCAAACCTTTTGCTGAACTTGACAATATCTTTGCATTTTTCCTCGCATATTTTGTTTGCTTGTGTTAAAGTTTTGTCTCTTTAATAATTAAGCCTCTCTAGCAAAATGAAATGCCTTTTCCAAAGTCTTATTCACTTACAGTTGTGACTTTTTAACATATTTCAGCATCAACAGGTCCAGTATCTGTTGTTTCACTTATTTGTTCATCATTGTTTGGTTAAAGCCACAATATTCAGACTGTTCATATAAGTGCTCTACTAATTCTTCATCTGACTCCTCCTTGGATGAAACTCAAATAGGAAAGGATGTCCTCTCTTATGTAATTTTTTTCCATATGATGACAAGTTCCCTTATTATCCATTTCTTCCCTTACGTATCAAATATCATGAACATATCTGCTGTGACTTTGTCAGAATCTGCCAAATTTATGTGACTTCATTTTTCTTAGTGTGTTTCATATTTCTTCTAGGATAGTTTTTCTATTTTCATCACAGGCTATGCATAATAGCTGTAAACTTCTTGGGGTTTTCTTTACTCAGAAGATTTTTGAAGTACTTATTCCATTTTTTCTTGATTTCCCCTGAATTAGTGTTCCTGTTGTTGCTGGAATACTTTATAAATGTTATTTGCTGAGTCTATTTTTTTTAGCTTTCCTTCATTGTTTTCCAACCTGATTCAGCTTCTTTGAGTCATCTGCTGAGCTACTCTCCAGAAGCTGGCAGAGGTTCTCTGATGCTGATTTTTTTCATCGCAATTACTCTTTTAGCCTCTTTGTTAGGCAAACTAAATTCTCACTTCTACCTGAGTTCTTTCTTTCTTTTGATAACTTCCTGTTTTTCTGCATTCCAGAACCAGTTTTCTTTATGTACATTAGTTCCACACCTGCCTGAAAAGAGATATATTCTTTCATCTTCATGCATGTTGTGTTGAGACCCTGCCATTCTTCTTCTGCTTCATTTATCTCCTCTTCTTCCTGAAGTGCTAACGTCAAGATTAGTTCCATGAACTGCTTCTCTTTTAATCCAGTCACCTTCTAGGTCTTTTACCTAGTCATCTTTGTCCCTTCTCTAACCACTGATTGAAGCTGAGTGTGGCCCCTACTGGTTTATGCTGGTACTTGACTGTTTCAGTAGGCATTATGCTGAAATCGCTGATTTGTCCACAGTGCCCTTTCCTTAATCACAGGAGGCCTTGCTGAGGTACATGCTAGCCACAATTCTAAGTGATATTGTGACTAACTGTCTTTGTGAACCATGTCTTGGCTAGCATTAAGTTATTTGCCAGATAGAAGTAAAGAACATTACCTCCTTCGTTGTTCCAACTCCCTGGCCCAATATACGCTTTCAGATCAATCATTGTCAATGTCAACTAACTTTTTTACACTTAATTGAGAAGATCCTGCAACATCTGTCTGAATGCCCTCTATTCTTTGCCATCATAGCCCTGAGATCATGAAGACCACTGTGTTTTTACACTAGAGTCTTATCACCATGAGTCTGTCACTCATTGTCTTCACAAGTCTCTCTCTCTCTCTCTCTCTCTCTCTCTCTCTCCAAAGCTCCAACACCATTTCTACTCTATCTGTCCTCCTCTGTAGTATTAGACTCTGGATCCTAAGCCAAAGGCCATTGCTGCTCTGCCCTTCGGATATGTGGACTGTGTTTATATAGCATATAATCTGGATAGAAGTAGGTTAAAAATTAAAAAAACACAGTTTGGTGCACAAGTCTCAGGTAAAAAAAAAATACCCAGTCCTAGTAGGTGCACTGTTGCCAGGAATGGAAGCAAATACAGAGTAGAATCCTCAAGACATGAAAACATTCATGCAATGGAGCTAGGCCAGACACAAGGGGAGAATGCCCTATCTGTTGTATAAGGAAGTAGTAGTCCACAAAAACTGACAGGCCAAAAAAGAGTCATAAGCATGACAGAGTGGATTATTAAGAATAAGAAAACAATTATGTATTGTTACTATTATGGAAGAAGCCAGAATTTCCAGACAGACGATTTACAAAAAGATAAACAGATTAGAGGAAAGAAAAATACTTGCACAATAAAAACTATCAAAAGCGTGAAATAAAAATGTGTGTTCATTAATATACCAGATTTATGAAAAACATTATATAGACCAAGAAACTTGGACACATTTGGCAAAAGTACTGACTAAGGAAGTGTGAAAATATAAAGAAGAAAATCTAGAGAGTTTTGAATGGTATAAAAAAAACTATGGACAAGGGAAAGAAAGAGAGATTTAACATGGTGCAAAGTAGAAAGCCAAATTAATCAATAAAGAAAAAGCAGCCCTGAAGATATTTGAAGAGAAATACAGGCAAATACATCTAGATATGGAAAATTTCAAAATATAAAAATAAGATCACAAAGAGGGAATGTAGAACAGAAGATTGGTGAAGCAGAAGTTAAAAAAATATAAGCTGAAGTTATGGAATACCTGCAAAGTGAAGGATTTAATGAAGAAAGTCTAACACAGGTTATATCCCAGCATGATGGAACAATGAGTCTGCCAAGTAAGAGAAACAGGAGGAACAGAAGACATCTGAAAAGGAAATATGGACATGAGAAAGAAAAATATATTTAATATGGTGTAATATTTATGCAAAGGAGGAAGCAAAACTAATCAATATAAAAAGAGCAGCACCAAAGATACTTGAAGAAAAATAAAGGCAAATGCATCTGGATATGGAAAATTTTACAATACAAAAAATAAGAAAACAAAGAAGAAAAGTAGAAAAGAGGATTAGTAATGGAGGAGTTAAATAGAGACGGAAATTGTGGATTACCTGTGAAGTGAAGGATTTAGTGTAGAAAAGCTAACTCTGATAACACCACAACAGGATAGGGCAGTGGATCCCCAAATTAAGAAGAAACCAGTGCAGTGGAATACATCTGACCACTTGATATCTGAATATACTTTGGAGCCTTCCATAGGAAACCAGTACAGAAGTTCAGCTGGAGTTGTACAACAAGGGAAGGAACAGGAAACCGTGGCAACTCTAACGCAGTCAATGTTGTGGAGTGATAGGCCAGTGAGTTCCTATCTGAAAGAGCAATGGATGACACAGGATGAAACTGAGGAGAATGTGGCACAGGAAGGTGTTCTGAAAATTTCTATAGAGTGCCCACAGGAAATGGAGAACAAGGAATGTGCCCTCAGTTTAGAAGAAAATGATCTAAGAGATCAGTTGCTTGATTTAATAGAGACGGACAGACATATTAAGATCAACGAAAGAAACAGACTACAGAAAGTCAATAAAATCCAAAAAGAAGTCTGATAAAACAAATGAACACAGTAATTAGGACTGTTAATAGAAATTTATGTGATATAATAGAAGTCAATAGGATATATTACTGTGCAGCTAAATTAATAACATATACAGTCTTACCACAAAGACATAGGACAGTAACAGAAAGGAAGGGTAGAAATGAAATGCCATAATGGAAGTACCAAAAAGAAAAATCTAGAAAGCAATTAAGACAAGAAGTGTCAATGTCAGAGTACAGAAGAGGGAACAGATCATCAGAAATACTCAGAAAGATAGACATGATAGTATCAGAACAGATCAGGGTCTATCTATAGTACAAAGGGTAACAAAAGAAAGTCATATGGAACATAGGATCATTTGTTGTTAAATAAAGTTATAATGGAAAATCCAAGTATAGCACGGACAGACTACAGAAAAGCATTTGACAGTATCCTACATTCATTGATAAAAGAGTGCTTACAAATTTATAAGCTACACCCTACACTGATTGATTGCATTACAGTGACCATTAAGCAGTGGCAAACCACATTGCAGTTAAGCCATGATAAAGGATAAATTATTTTCCAGGGATAACAATTCAAAGTGGTATATTCCAAGGTGACTCTTAGTCACCTCTGCTCTTTTGTCTTAGCCTTATTCAATTAAGCTGTTTGCTTAACAGACTTTTCATCTTCTTTTTGTGGATGACTTAAAACTGTATAGGGTTGAAAGCACAACTGCAAGTGGCCAAACTTTCTCAGATGATATAAGAATGTAATTTGGTCTTGAAAAATGTGTACAAACAACCTTTAAAGCAGGAAAGCTGCAGCACCAAGAAAACATCAGTTCGGGACAAGAATGTGATACAAAAGAACTTGAGCAACAGGGAGTATTTGGAAACTGATGAAGGATCAGCAATAAATCATGAACAAATGTGAATAAAACTCAGTAAGTAATATTTTAGAAGACTAAAATTAATATTAAAAAGCATCTTTAAGATCTAGGAACAGAGTTCAAGCTATAAACCAATTTTCTCTTCTTGTCCTAACTACAGCTTTGGAGTGACTGACTGGCCCCGAAACGTATTTGATCAGTTGGAAAGGAAAAGAAAAAAAAAGGCTTCATGCTTCTCAAATGATTTATAAAAATCATTCTATACCAAGACTATCACCCAGATTCACTATGCCCTGCACGATGTGCAGGATCAGTGCAGGAGCTCAAGCAGGCAATATGTCTGCCATGCGATCCAGGAACAGCCTGCAGGGGAGTGCATGAGAGCTCCTGAACTAATCCTGCACGGGTGAAGCCCTTGTTTACAAATCAACCCATTTGCAGGAGAAATTCATGTGAATGAGATGATTTTGCAATCCAGAAAGCATGCCACCATCTGTGCAGGACTAGTGCAATCTGCAGAAATGTATTCGGTTAGCAACCGAGTACATTTCTGCAAAATCCAAAATGGAGCTATGACAGCTCTAAATAAAGGCTGCATATCATGTAGTAAGCATGCCAATGGCCGAGTAAAAGGCCATTGGCATTGCAAACAATACAAAAACTAAAAAAATCAAATTTTATTTTTTTTTAGCTGATCTTGGCTGTTTAAGAATAGGGCAGCAGCGCACAAATGAGATTGGGGGGGGGGGTTTAAGAAAATAAACCTAAAAATAAGCATTCCAACTAAAATCAGTATTCTGCCATGCAAGTCAATGGCAGGCAGAAGACAACCTGGCCAATAAGTAGTGGTTGCTAAGGGGGAAGGCTCAGTGTGAGACATGTAACTATGCATTAGCAGGTAATCCTATGCAAATGAGGGGAAGGATAGTGAATCTCAGTTTTCCCCAGCATGTGAGTCAGGTCCCAACAGTTTAAGAATATGAAATACTTAGTGCAAGCCTAGGAGGTAGGTGACATCAAGGGGGTGTGTGTCAGGTATACTGTAAGTGGATTGGAGCCTTGTGGCTCACGTCTGCTCCTAGCTGGGGTGTGTCTAAACATGCCTAGCACTCTTTGCAAAGCCTAAGCGGGTGCGCATGCCACACACCGGGTTTTACAGGATGAAAACAGAAGTTAAACAGGAAATAGCAGCAATGTGCACGTTTGAGCACTCTGTTTGTGCAGCACGCACATGGGCTTAAACAGGAAGGCAATTATTTATTTATTTAGTTATTTTATTTATTTTATTTTACATTTGTTAACTGGGAAATTCCAACTGGACCAGGTCCATTTTCAGCGGAGGCCCGGGGAGAAAAGCTCCAACATCAAGTTATACAAATACAGTACATCCAGCATAATACACAAAACAGGTTACATAATGTATGCTGAGCATAGTAATATAACAAGAATTAATAAAAACACTCCAGGTAAAAGAAGATATAGAACATGGGTAAAAAGACAATGTCAGTCATACATTGGTAAGAAAAGAAAATATATCAAGTAAGATTCTACAGTTAAAAGTACCCTTTCAGATGACCAAGCCTACAGTGGATTAGAACTCCAGCATGTGATCAGAGAGGAATTTGGGGAGTTAATAGTAGTATGGGTAGGGTTATGTGATACAAGGGCATTACCAGGTACTAAGAAGGTGTGATTTGAGGGAGTTTTTGAATATGGATGTGGAGGGGGCAGTGGACACGGATAGGGGAAGACAGTTCCAATTTCTGGCAACGGTGTGAGAGTAGACTGCTTTCCCTGCATTATTGTTATCCTTGGTGATGGAGAGGAGAGATTTTTCACTGGATCATAGGTACTGGTTTGCAGTATAGATAGTAAGTAGGTTGGATAATGAGGGGTTTTTTTTCAGGATATTTGAGAATATTGTAGGCTGTGCCCAGCTGGTGATAGTTAAGTAGCTGTGGTAGCTCAAGCCATTTTAGTTCTTTTAGTGCAGCACAGTGATGGGTTCTAAAGGTTAAGTTAGTAGCAAACTTGGCTATTTTATTGTAGCATGATGCTAGTTTGTATAGGTCACATTGTCTGATTTGGGAAAAGATTGGTGCTGCGTATAATAGAGTTGAGAGGAGGTGGCTTTGTGCAAGAATGACTTTTGCTTTTTGTGAGAGAAAGGACTTATGCCTGTATAGGGAGCCGATTTTTTTCTGTGCTAGTTTTATAGTATGTGAGATGTGAACATCAAAGTGGAGATTATTGTCGATTTCAGAAGTTTGGTCTGGTTAGAAGGGGAGATGGTGGTGCCATCCTTAGATGTCATGGTAAAGGAGAGGGTTTTTTTATCTATTAGGGGTAAATAGTAGCAGTTTTGTCTTTTTGGGATTTAGAATTACTTGGATACCCGATATCCATTTTACTACTGAGATAAATGTATCTTGAGTGAGTGTATGTAGGGTGGTGGGAGATGAGGCTGAGCAGATCAGGATTGAATCATCCGCATATTGTATGAGTGTGGATTGTTGTATACAGCATTTGATGTCATTTGTGAAAATAGAGAACAATAGTGGGCCCAGTATAGAGCCCTGAGGGACTCCTATGGTGGTTAGAAGTTGTGTAGACAGAGTTACTTTCCACTGGACTGATGGTTGCCCGTCAGACAAGTAGCTTCTGAACCAGGCTATAGTAGAGGAGGTGAAGGATAATGATGTTAGCGAGTCTAGTAGAATGGAGTGGAAGACCATATCAAATGCTTTTGAGAGGTCTATGAAAATGGCTGATACATATTTGTTATCATTCCTGTGAAGGTTTATATAATTAGTGAAGGATAGAAGGGCTGTGGTAGTGCTGTGATGTGGACAGAAACTGTGTTGTGTGGTAGATAGTAGATTGTGTGTGTTAAGAAATGTCATCCTTTGCAAGTGGATGCATTTCTCAAGAATTTTGGATAAGGGGCAAAGGATGGCAATAGGTGGGTAGTTGGAAAATTCATACAACCTCCTTTATAGAGAAATGATATGAAATACTTTCCAGAGTTTAGGTATGTAGGATTCTAGTATGGAGCGGTTGATAAGGATGGAGACAGGATATGATAGGGAGTCACTAGCCATTGTTAGGTATGCAGCAGGTATGTTATCAGCTGCTAGTGTGGTTGGCTTTAGTTTTAGGAGGAGATTTTTGATAGTTGAGGTGGGCACCGGTGATAGGCTGAAAGAGGGGGTGGTGTGGGAATGGTTAGGTTGTGACTGAGGTAGACTATTTTTGGTTATTTCACTGGACAGGGCTAAAATGGATTTAGTAAAATGGTTATTAAATTGAGAAGCTATGTCTAGGTTATTGTTAGTAGAGATGGGTGCTGGGGTTGTAGTCTTGCCTGGCTTTAGTAGGGAGTTAATGGCATGCCAGATTTTTGTGGACTATTTGAATATTTCCTTTGGGCACTAAGAAAATAGTTTTGTTTGTTTATTTTGGATTCAGCCTTGGCCTTGTTTCTAAGCTGTTGATAGTATTGTCTGGAGCTAGGGGGTTTGTCAGTTTTCCATATTTTCCAGGCTTTATCTCTAGCTTTTAGTAAGGCTCTGATGTCCCTATTTAGCCAGGGTGCATCATTGGCTTTAACTCTGATCTTTCTGCTGGGAGCTAGACTGTTAAGGATGTTAGAGAAGGTAATATTGAAGTAGTCTACTGCTTGGTCTAACCTGAGTGTCCATAGTGGTTCCCAGTTGCAGTGGCTTAGGACAGTATTTAGCAATGGGAAGGAAAACAGCAGTAGGAAGGTAATCAAGGAGAACTAGCTTAGCTGCCAGGTGAAATGTATCAGAACCAGCCAATTACACAGGCAGCAGACCAGCCCAGCCCAGAACACTACTATAAACTATGCAAACACCTACCCCTCTGGTTTTTCCCACACTCTACACCACCGGTGTAAATAATCGAGGAACTTTTAACACTCACAACAGCAAAATGTTAGGGGCTGCAATAGCTATCATACAACTTGTGGAAGAGGCTGAGGGTGGTGAGGATGTGAATGCTGCTGAGCAACTCACAGTGAGTAGACGGTGAAGAGTGTACAGACCCAGGGTAACCTACCAAGGGCTACATGAGCTGGAGATAGTGGAACACTGTAGGGTGGACAGGGACCTCCTACAGAAAATAGTTGATCTCTGCCGGGCACACCTGTCACACAAAACTAACAGAGGAGAACCCAACCCAGCGGATACCAAGGTATGTGTACACCTAAGAATACTAGCTATAGGTGCCTTCCAAAGGTCAACTGAGGATATGATGTGGATTTCACAGGCATCAGCATCCAGGGTACTCTACCAGTTCCTGGATGCCATGTTGGTGAGCATGTATATTTCCCCAACACCAATGAGGCGTTGGCCATCAATATGCATCTCTTCCACAAATAGCAGAATATGCTGAGGTAGTGGGTGCAATAGATTGCATGCACATATGCATCAAAGCACCACCCAGTGAGCTGGGTAGGGTCTACATTAACTGCAATAATAAACATGTGTGCTGGCTGCCCTGGAAACTATCATGATTCCCACATTTGGCATCTGATGCAGCTGTACCAGAGATTTGGAATGGGGACATCCCACACAGTCACCTAGTGGGGGATGCTGGATATTCACTGAGCTGTGGCTGATGACACCCATTAGAAATGCGCACACACCCAAACAAGAACGCCATAATGAGGCACATGCACAAACAAGAATCATAACTGAGCATGTGTTTGGGATGTTCAAGTCATGGTTCTGGTGCCTGGACACATCCGGTGGACTCTTGTAGTACTCTCCCGCTACATGTACACGAATTGTCCTTGTATGTGCCATGCTACACAATATGATCCTGCAGAAACAGCTGCAGGAGGAACAGCATGAGGCAGGGCCACACAGCCCCCTACAACTGCCAATGCCTGCACAGGCACATTGTGACTCAGAGTAGGAACAACCTAAGCCTGCCCCAGTAGGCAGAAGGAGGCATGCCCAGTATGGCCTGGCTTTGGCAAAGAAGCAATGCATAGCACATACATTGATGTGTGAGGGATCCAGGAAATAACACCTCTCTCTGACTCTCACATACAGGAAAAGGGATGCCAAACATTACACTACCTGTGCCTAACCATGTGTAGGGAGTGTACTATGTGCATCCAACATAGGCACCCCTGCAGCACTACCCTCAATACTGGGGCACCCACAAGGTAAATGACTCACACACGCCAGTCAGGGGGAGGGGTCACATACCCAACAACAGTCACAGCCAGCAAAACAGGTGTAGACAAACACAAACAAAGGCTGTAATATGGCCTCTGAATGAGGCCTATGGGTAACCTCCTCCTCAGGCCTTCACAGACAGTCTACAGCATGCCAGGCAGTGGGATGCCAGTTGTGAAGGCTAGGAAGTCAGAAACTAATATGTAGGTAATTAAAAGCTAATATCTGTAGTACACTGGTATACCTCTAGCCAGTACGATAGATAAGACTACAGACTCAAATGGAGTACCCGACATACCAGTACAGTCCTAGCAAATGTGTACAAGTGTCAGGTGTGCCCCCCCTCCTACATGGACATATAGTAACAGTCATTTGTGCCCCACCCAATCCTGTGTAGAAATCCCCCCATCCTACATAGAAATATAGTAACAGTCAGGTGTGCTCCTCCCAATCCTGTGTAGGAATGTAGAAACAGTCAGGTGCCCCCCCCCCCACTATGCAGAAATGTAGCAACAGTCAATGCTAAATGATCGATGGATACCCTGCAGAGACAGCATGCTACCTGTTGGTGTACAACACAAAGGTCAGCACTGCAGTACAAACTACCTGGACATCCACACATGTAATACAGACGGCCATACTGGGCATGCTCACACACTTAGAGAAATGAAGGCAATGTCAGTCAACAATATACTGAAAGGTCATACTAGGCATGCTCACACACTTAAGGTCATGTGTGCAAACACCAGTGGAACAGACAAATCTGACAGTCACAGTTGTTAGTGCAGACACTTGTCAGTATGCACCACTCATGCCTTGTACACACAGTGGATAGGAATACAGACATATATGTAAAGACAACACACTATAATAAGCCAAAGGTAGATGGACATAGATGTGTTGAAGAGGATGACCGTGACAAGGAGCCATCCAGGCCTGTCCTACCCGGCACATAGCCAAAGGGCCCCAAACACATGAGGTGTGTGTGTGTGTCTGTCTGTCTGACTCTGTCTGTGTAGAAAACAATGCTTTTTAGGGTAGTCACACTGCCTACAAGTCATATACTCAACTTTGGTAAGGCTGCTGATGTCATCCACCTAGAAATACACCTCTGGGAAAGTTGTAGCCCAGTAATCTCCATAGTGCATGCCATAACTGCATACTACTCTACTGTGATTTAGAACTGTGGTAGGGTTCCATCCCCACCCATGGAGGTTGTGGATGTTTTGTGTGTGTTATAATGTCTGTATAAGGAGCAATGCATTTTAGGCTAGTCACATGCAGTACATTTCAAATTGCCTATGTTGGCAATCCTGCTGATGTCATTCATTGTGAAATAAACCTTTGGGGAAGGGGTTTCCCAGTAATCCCCATGGTGAGTCCTATAACAGCTCCATACTGTAGTGTGATATAGACCTCTGTTAGGGGTTCAATACCCACACATGTCAGTTGTGGATGTTTTGTGTGTGTGTCACTGTCTGTGTAGGGAGCAGTGCATTTTAGGCTAGTCACACGCAGTACATGTCAAATGGCCTACTTTGGCAATCCGGCTGATGTCATTCAGTGTGAAATACACCTTTGGGGAAGGAGTACTCCAGTAATCTCCACGGTGCATATTCTAACTGTGTAGTGCTGTAGTGTAATAAGCTAGTTAGGTAGGGGTTCTACTCCCAGACATGACAGGTGTGTGTGTGTGTATGTGTGTGTGTGTGTGTGTGTGTGTGTGTGTGTGTGTGTGTGTGTGTGTGTGTGTGTGTGTTTGTGTGACCTGTGGCCAATGTATATCACAATGTGCACCGTACAGGGATAACAGATGTGAAATAGCTGAAAGGCTGGGGTGGAAAGCCATACCCATACATGTGACATCAAGACCACGCATCACAGTTAGCAACCCCAGTATTACCCAGAGCACACTCTCAACCCATGTTTCATACACACACCCTTGCCTAGGCAACAGCCAATATGTGGGTAGTACACTGCATATTGGCCACTGATAGTAACTATGAAGTGCTAGCAGTGGGCTACAGTGGGCATGGCACCCTGTCTATCTGTCCAATATGCACGTACATGCAGACAGTGCACCTCCCCCATGTTCCCCAATGAACACCTGTGGTGCCATTACATCTGACCCACAAAGGACATACCATGCCTGACAACATGCCCTGTATGGAAAGATGCGACTGACACCAGGAAATGCCATTAGCATGCTATCAAAGTAGGTTCAGGGTAAACCTGCTGCCCATTACCAGTACCCACCACAGGTGGGCAAGACTGTGTTCACAACATGGGCCAGACACCCCAGGTACAGTTCCACATGTCACTGTACATGCATGTGGGTGGGAGGTGTGCACATCCTAGACACCGTCCATGTCATGGACTAAGGAACACATACATGGCAAGTGATGCACAGCATTGGCCACGCACAATAGTCACCCAGGTGACTGGATGGGGGGATATAATACCCACCTGTGTGAGCCACAATGCAGACCATTGTCATGTGGCCTGATGCTAAGGTATACCCATTGAATAGCCTTGTATAGCCTGCTGGCACAGTCAACCACCACACAACCATGCAGATATGCACCCATGCATGTCAGTACTGGCACCCTGTGTGTTTGTGTGTGTGTTGCATGGTGCGTATGTTCATATCCACACTCAGTACAACTCCTATGGGCATACTGAAGCATGCTGTCTGATGTCAGACACCTCCTCATACCCTTTGCTCATACAACCTCCGTATGACCCGTGTGGTGCATGTGATACCTGCACAGTGATATGTTGTGGCAATCCCACTACTGATGAGTTGTACGTCTGGGCGTACCAAGTGTGTCAGTGTGTGTGTGTCCCTGTGGAGAGTGCGGCTGTGTTGATGCTGGCACCTTTTCATGCGGACAGGCACATGTACATCACCTACTGTCTAGCTACTGTATCCTGTTGCAGATGTCACTCACCATCACATATATGTTCTCTGAGGGCTCCACAACAGGTAACCTATGTGGCACATCCAATAAATGCACAGAACTGTGATAGAATTACATAGACATCAGGGGTTTGAAACCCTGTGCTGGTAGGTGTGCGACACAAACATGCTTCAGTTCTACTTTCCCACCCCTCCCTGACACATCTATGCCTCTATCTGCCTCTCCCACTCAGGTGGATGTGGAGACCTACACCTGCTTTGCTTAGGCAGCAGCATGTGTATTTTAAGTGATGCTCATGATCAGCTGATAGCCTCTGCATGAATTGCAGCCATCCCCTAGATGATTGCATGTGGAACAGCTGGGGTAACATTCCCATAGCCAATTGCATGGAAACACACTCCAATATCTAGGAACATCATGTTGGTGTTGGCCCTTTTCATTCACTGTGAGCAGGAACTAGATATGTCATTTGGCAAACAGCATTTCAGATGGATTGGGGATTTACCTCTAAAAACATACACTGTGGAACCAGGGCAGTACACAGGAGGGGGATGTGTCTGACCTGACTACAGACTGTAAGTGCTGCTATACTGCATTTGGAGTAATGCTAGTTTAACAGTGTGTGTGTGGATATGGCTGTCCTACATGTCTCAATATCTGCCATGTGAGTTTCATGTTTATGAGGAATCCCCATCTGCAGGGTCATCTGCAGACTGGGCAGTGTGTTGTGCCTTTGGTTTCATGTGTTACCCATGGAGCATCTATCTGTGAATTGCAGAAGGTAGTGTGAGGAATGCACAGTCTGTAGATGGTGAAAGCCGTGACAGTTACTGACTTCATATCCTTCATAGGACATATGTTGCAACACACCCCATTACAACAATAAATGTATGATGTTATCACAGCAACATGCCAATACTGGCCCTGTGCATGTGCTTCTAGCCACAACTCTGTCAACGTTTGTTCATATGTCATGCATAAAGTGGTGCATATGTGCTGTATACCATAATTAGTGTCATCATGTCTGATAACAAGCCAGTGATATATCAGACTTCTACACATGTTATGTACAGTAGGGGTTATATTTCATGACATAACCTGGACATTCTGTGGATGATTGTACAGTACTGAGGTCTGTGTACTTATGGTGAATGTTGACAGAGTGTGTGTATTGTTAATATGTACTTTAGCCTGTGTACAGACTGTGGTAGATGTCATTGTTCTAGTTCCCGTCCTATCTGATGTTACATGCTGCTCCACTGTACTAACCCAGACTAATTATTTTCCTATCCTCTATACCTCACCCTACATCCTTTCTTTTCTTCCATTTACATATTCTTTAAAATACTATTATACAACATATATGTATCTTGCACCTGATCATGTAATCACTAAGTGTTTTGCAATTTGTATGTACCTGTGGGTGGGGGGAGGGGGGATAAAAAAAAAAAAAAAAAATATATATATATATATATATATATATATATATATATATATATATATATTTTTTATTATTATTATAATTAGCTTTTGTAATATGTGCTGTTTTATAATATCTGTAATAACTTCTGTTTTAACTATGTATGATTTCTTGGAGCTTTTCTCCCAGGGCCTCTACTGAAAATGGACATGTATCCAGCTAGACTAGCCCGGTCAACAAATGTAAAATAAATAAAAATAAATAAAATAAATGGTACCATATTGGCATACATGTTTGTAGGGACATACTTACACATATGTCCCATACCACAGACAGCCATCAAACCAAACTATGTAGCAGCCCAGTATATGTAGGGTCAGTCTGTGAGTGGCACATATGAGGATGGTGTTGGAACAGATAGTCCACATATTGTAATATTATGCTAGCTTAACATATGTGGCTGTAGCTGTGTTCACATTGGTTGTGGTTATGCACTTTCACACAGGTGTATCTAACCCTGTGCTGTGACATGCCTGTAGAGCCTACAATATATGCAGGTACATGTGCATTCCCCAATAGGAGCTGTAGGTCAGTGATGAGCCAGTCTGCCTGTAGCCTGCAAAGTTCATTGTTACATGCCTAGCTACTTAGTGTACTTACCTAGTGAGATGTCATGTGAAGATACTTGCCAGATGTACTGCTGCCGGGCCTCCCTTAAAAGTCATGTATGTCAGACAGAGCAGTGGGATGCTGTACATATGTATGTCAATATCTAGTGGGTAGTATGTGGCCATGGCACCCCTGTACCAGCGATTATTATGTGTCAGGCCAGACAATGGTGTGTGAATACATAACCTATGTTGGCAAATGTATACCAGTCGTTATGTGTAATACTGATCTACATGGCTGTCTACATCCATATTGTTAGGCATGGTACACATATTGTGCACTAAGGGGTTTTGTCTATACCTCTGGACTGTACAGAGTGTGTCAGAATGTCCACATTTATTGGCCAATAACTCTGCTGCAGTCCATAGGGGCATTAAGTGCTAGCAGCGGTACTTTACTATGATGTCCTTAGGATGTCTGTCAGTAGCCAATGGCGCACATGTTATAAGCAGATGTGACCTCCCACACACACCATGTCTGTGAAGACAATCCCAATGACAGTAGCAATAGTCTACTAATATACCTGCTATACATACCTGACATCCCCTTGCACTATGGCTTTGGGACTATAGGGGCTGTGGTAGGGCTACACTCCATGTTCAGGACATATGGTGGAAATATATGTACATATAATTATCCAGATAGCCATACATATATATATATATATATATATATATATATATATATATATATATAGATAGATATATAGATATATATATATGATTACACATGTGTAGTACTTCCAATTACCCCTGTCATGGCAACCACCTACTATAAAGCCATACATCATGTGGGCATGGACCCTTTACATTCCCTGTGTATTGGACATCCATACTGTCTGTGGGCATCAGTGTTACAGACAACAGGTAGCAATACCTCTTACAGGAGAACCGGCACACTCAGGGCAGCCACATAGTTGTAGGAGGTTCAGGAACTACAGACAGACTCTGAGTAGAGTTGTGTTATGCTTTGTATAGTACTGGTGTTACAGGGTGTGTGTGTACATACTAGTTTACCTTTGAATAAATTCTGTCTGCATAGCTCACAACTGTGGGCCTATCCTCTTGCTGGCCAGAGGTATGCCTATCATGTTTTGTCTGTTCACCACACAGGTCCTGCGTCAGATATTACATTGGCAGTGTGTGTGTTGAGTGCTATCAGTACATGGCTACATCCATTTCTGTTTCTAACCTCAATTACCTGACTAAGGGTATGTTGCAGACTATCCTG
>NC_056742.1:221690692-221810692 GCF_019279795.1 Protopterus annectens | reverse complement strand
GCTATGCTGTGCTGTGACCTGCGTGTCGAGCCTGCTATAATTGCAGGTACATGTGTATTCCCCCATACAATATGTAGTCCAGTGTTGTGGCAGTATGCCTGTAGTTTGACCAGTGATTTGTAACATGCCTAGCAGCCTACTGTATTATATATATTATTATGTAGTATGTGGCTATGTGAACTCAGCACCACCAGGGATTATGTGTCAGGACAGAGTGGTGTGTGTGCGTGCATACACTGTGTGGGCATATGTACTCCAGTATTGTCATGATATACCCATGTACATGGTTAGTAACATCCACATTGGGAGGCGTGGTCCACATGTCTCGCATGAAGGGGACATGTGTACACATCTGGACTGACCACAGAGTGCCAGATTGTCCACATATATTGGTCATATCCCTGCTGTAGTCCACAGGATCATTACTGTGCTAGCAGTGGTACTGTACTATGATGCCCTTAGGATGTCTGTCTGAAGCCAATGGTGCACATGTCGAGCCTGATCTGCAAGGGCATGGAATGCATTACAATGGAACATATAAACAAAGACATTGGCAAGCCTCAAACACTGGACCCCACCCAGCTTGGCCTTGTAAAGGGCCAATCATGTCTCCTGAACCTGATTGACTTCACTGAATCAGTCTCCAGAGTTGTGGAAAGGGGTAAGGCAGTCCATACAGCCTATCCAGACCTCACCAAGGCCTTCAGCACCATCTTCCACTCTGAAAACATAGATAAATGTACTAAGCTGGCGATACATTTCCACGTCACACGATGGGGTGCCAACTGGCTTACTGACAGAGCACACACTGTAAAAGTAGCTGACTCCAATACCACACACACACACACACACATATATATATATATATATATATATATATATATATATATATATATATAGATATATATAAAACGACATACAGATGTATGGATGTTTGCATATGCATATATCTATATGTGGATATTTCTATATATGTATATATATATATATATATATATATATATATATAGGTTCATAGGTTCATAGGTTCATACTGGGCTATCTGCCCAAGGGCATTTATAAGCCTAGCCCATAGTTATTTGGCTTTCGCCACCCCTTTAGTTTGAATAAAACTATGCCTATTATTTTGCTGTGCCTCTGTCAAGCAGTGACACTGAAGTAATCCCTGGGGTATATCTGCAATCCCCCATCCATTGGTCAAGATTCCTCTTGAACAAGGCCAGCGAGGTGCTCTGCCTCACATGTACCGGGATTTTGTTCCACAGCATAGGGAGTCTTTGGGTGATGAATCTGTCCCTCCAGCACGTTCTATTAATAACCGTGTCAAGGTTTAAGTCTCCCGCCCTTGTGATATATATATATATATATATATATATATATATATATATATATATATGTAATACAGAGAGGGAGAGGTATATATCTATTTAGTTATAGGTATTTATACACACACACACACACACACACACACACACACACACACACGCACACATACATCTACACATTTAATTACATGCCCTATAATGCTGAATGGTATTTCTGGATGCTATGTTTGTGAAAACATCAGGGTTATGTATATCTGCCATGGCTTAGTGGTAACTTGTGTTGTGTATGGTGTGCAGGGTTCTAGGTTTGAGCCTTGCAGTGGTTGTTTATTTTGTTGCTGGGCAGAACACAGACCATTGGATACAGAGTGATTAAGGCACTTTAAAGCAGTTGTAAGTGGGTTTGTGTGGGTTTGCACAGAGCTAAGCACTGCTAACTTCTGGTTATAGTGTCTTACACTCAGTTAGCTTCTACATGGCTTAATCTGTGTGAGTAGTGCTTACCCCCATGCAATCCCACTTAAACACACTTACTAGTGCTTACATATGCTTACTACTGCTTATCTGTGCTTACACCTGCTTACTACTGACTTATTCGTTATGACACTGACTCTTCACATGTGCATTTCCTGCAGTACTCCAGTTCATAAATATATGTTATTTAGTGGGTTTTGCAATAAAAATATTGGTTATACCATGCTTTTCCATGTAAAATACACTATGCCACAGTGGGACTCAAACCGGGAATGCCTGCTCATTAGGCGAATGCTCTGCCCACTACACTATTGCTGTGCTGCTTCATTTGCATATATCTTCCTTGTCATCCTCTTCAGCCTTTTAAGCCGCTTTAACAGTAGCTAAGCAATGGGCACACCCATACACCTACAGTTAGCTGTACTCGGATTTTTTTTAAAAATTAAAGGGTTTTTTCATTTGATTTTTATATACTGCTGCTGTTGTACTCATAGGGGACTGTTGGTGGGGATATGCGGGCACCTATGAGTGGTCTCACTCATTTCTTAACATCTTCTGCTGTGCTACATTGCAGGGGCATGTTTATTCTGAGAGTTCTGCTCTCAGCCATGCCCCCTGCACTCGTACATGCTCAGTGTAAGTCTAAGAGCTTGGGCAACGCACCTTCATTATTATGCATGGCGTGCTGCCATCCTGCACGGGCGCTTCTGTGCAGGACTAAATTAGTCCTGCATGGAAGATTAGTGAATCTGGGGGTATATTTTCCCCATTCTGAAGGAGGTATGGGCCTACTGGAAACTGGTTACATGTTTTGATCTGCAACTGTAGGACTTCATACATATCTGCTGACCTCACAAGACCCAAACATAGTAAAATGTTTAAAACATGAGGAGAATAAGTCTAAGATGACTTCCCTGCTTAGTTTAGCAGAACAATATTGGTGTCAAGAGTGAATGGAAATCAAACCAGGAGTAGATAAAAATCAATCAGCAACCAAATGTTCCAAAAAAATTAAAGAAAGAGGTGAAGGATCAGATGAGAAGTCAAGAAATGTGGAAAATGCATAAATATAGTTGCAAGTACAGGAAACACTTGGAACAACTTCATGTTGATCAGGATTGAAAGCAGGAATGGTTAACAATAGGTGAATTTAAACCAAAAGATGAAAGGTTAATATTGGTGGCCTAAGATAATGACTATGTACACACTGGTTTACAAAATATATTGAACATGTGGGAGAAAAAGACAAATGTCAGTTTTTTAAAACAGAATTGAAAACAGTCGCTCATCTTGTTGCTGGCTGTGATATACTAATGGCAGAAGGACTGTATACTGAAATGCATAATAATGTGGCAAGACTGTTGCTTTGTGGATTGTGCAAACATTATTATACTGAAGAAGCTGAAAAATCTTGGAAACATGAGCCACAAAACATTACATAAAATTATAAAGCTTATATCACATGGGATCACACATTGCTAGCAGTTCAAAATATAGGTGCGAGAAAAAACAAATGTAGTAGACCATGAAAAGAAGAAAAAAGTAGCATCGATCATTGAAATTGCTACACCAAGTGACTACAGTGTCTTGCATACAGAGAGAAACAAAGTCATAAAATACCAGGATTTGCAGGCATGCCCAGACAGTTCTAATAGTGGTCTTATAAATTAACAGCTCAACAGAGTTAGGCGACCAGACACTGCTCTGCTGTATTCATCTGTTTATGTGCAGCACATCTCTGTGCACCATTGCACACTGCCACACAGTGCAGATAACAGCTGGCATTTAGAGATGCGAAAACTTCAGTAGATACATTTTCCCTTATTTTCTGCCAGTGATCCGGCCGAGAAGTCCTTAAATTGTGCTTAGCTGCTCAGAGAGCACCGCAGCTGCACCTTTGTCCTTTAAACAGTCCCAAAACCACCAAATCTACAATAGACTCATACCATTTAGAGAACCCCCACTAGTATAGACTCTTTGGAGAACACCCTATTAGTACAGATCACATTTAGGACACTCAGTTATACCACATCCTTTCATTTTCTCTCCCCACTGTGAAAACAGAATTTATCCTAGGATTGTGGATGGTCAGTTTCCCTCCATTTCTCCTAACAGCCTGATTGACATGGATATCATGATGCAGTGTAGCAAGTGGCTCATGTACTCTGACAACCTTCGGCTCCTAAATCACCTAAGTACAATTTGTGAGAGATGCAGCTACACTAATAATCTGGAATCCTTGCTCTTTCGCACACAGAACAGTGAAGTAACACTGAACAGCTCACATACTACACCTCCTATGCAAACCATGCACTCAACACATAAACCATCATAAGAGGAGGTAATAACCAGAGACCTTCCAAACACAAACATGCTGCACCTAAAACAGCACCTACAGCATTCAGTACACATAAAAAACACAAGCACCAGTGCCTCACCAAATAAAGTCCTAAGGCAAAGCACATCTAAGCCAAATGTAACTCCACTTTGAGACACACAGATGTCCCACTCACCAGGCTGGACAAGGAGAAGGTGACAGTCAGCTGTCTATAAGGTGCCAGGATCTGTCAGATTACACGTGCACGCAAGCCTCTCAACATGTACTGTTATGACTCCATTATAGTTCATGTTGGTGTGAATGACTTGAGATTTACCTCACTGAATTATATGAAGAGAGACATAATTGAGCTCTATGAATATGTGTCTCAGGCAGATATGTCTCCAGCCTTGAGCAGCATTCTACCCTCTCCTAGGATGTTACCACAATATAAACAAAAATTTATTGACTTTAACAATTTACTGGTGTCATTCTAAGGGGATCCAGTTCCTGTTGATAGACCACGCTGCGTTACAAGAGATCGTCTTCACCTGTCATCTCTACGCTTTTGGTTACTGGCTAAGGCACGTGCCTCCCCATAACACCTTTTTTAGGCAAGGTCTCAAGAACAACATTTCTCATGTGAAGATATCACTCACAAATAAATTAAATTTATGGTCCTAAACACTAGTAGTTTCAATCAGAAACTACACTCTTTGGAAGCACTCTTCTCCATGGAGGATGTTGACATCCATGCAGTCACAGAAACATGGTTCATAGCCATAGAGAATATCCCAGCCTTGCAAGGCTACAATGCCTTCCACACTTCCAGACTGCAAAATGAACATGTGAGAACCAAAGTAGGATGAGTATAGTATCTATATTCATCAAAAATAAACACACTTCTTGACTGGTTAGACAGGAAAATTCAATGGAGTTACTCCAAAATCAACTAACTGTTGGTAAGATCCCCTCTTCAAGTCATCATTAACTATAGGCCCCCTTCAATGAACCAAGATACCCATGCTGTTTATTTCAACCTACTTGTGTCAAATTACAGCCAAACACTCTAGTCATGGGTGGATATAACTATCCCTCCATTGACTCAGAAACGTATGCGAGTACCAACATGCTTACACAAAGGTCTCTGGGCTCTGTTAACACTGATGTCCTGGAACAATAGTATGCAACCCCACAAGAGGCTCAAATATTCTCGACCAGCTCCTCACCAACATGGGGGACCATTGCACCACCACTAGTATAGAGCCCTCACTGGTTAAATCTGATCACAAATCACTTACATTTGAAGTAGCTACAGCACCTGAATCCCTCATAGGTGAAATCAGGCTAGAAATTTCACCAAAGCTAATTATATCTTCCTAAGAAATGTCATAAATAATTTCTAAACTCTTGTTCCCACTGATGGCATTGACAACTATACTAAGGTATACACAAATGCCCTGTACAAACACTTATACAGATGACACAGCTATATTTGATAGGATCAAAACAAGATCCTCAGGAAAAAATAAGCCTAGCTTTAATAAGTTATACAACAAGAGGAAGAAGTTGCTGTCTAAAAATAGAAAATTGGGCACAGGAGAATAATATGTTGATAAATACATCAAAAACTAAGCATATGAGATTGAGAAGACATAAACTGAAAGGTGGATATTTAATACAGCACACAATGATTGAAACTGTAGACTCATTTAAGGACCTGGGTATATGGGTAGATTCAGCTATGAGTTTTTCTAATCATATCAACCAATTGACTAATGATAGTTATAGAACTATAGGTTGTATAAAAAGATTTATAAAGTCTAGGAAATCAAACATAATGAAGTCATTGTTTGTTAGTTACATTAGACCCAAACTTGAGTATGGAATAACAATATGGAAACCCTATAGGAAAACAAGCATGAATAAACTGGAAAGAGTACAGCAGAGATATACTAAGGGCATCCATGGATGTGAAAATCTAAGTCACTATGAAAGACTAAAATATCTGAACTTGTCCAGTGTCTCTTATAGATATTTAAGAGGAGATCTTATTCAGGTATAAAGGGTATTCAGGGACAACTACTTCTGGGAGTGTTTGGGGTTATCAAAAAGTACTAGAGAATTGTCAGATAACCTATGTAGAAGGTTCTATAGGAATGAGAAGTGTACTAATTGGTTCTCACAGAGTAGCTGATGCTTGGAACAGAGTACCAAATTACACTAAAGCAAGTAGTAGTTTAGATATTTTTAAGAACAGCCTGGGCATTTATTATGGGAACAAGTGTTTTGGCATATTGCAAGCTAGAACGGCTTTAATGCCTATGCTTGAAACATTTGTATGTATGTATGTATGTATGTATGTATGTATGTATGTAAAAAAGACAGGTCCCAAAACTGGAAGAAGACCATCCTCTGCTTGAACAAACAAATAAGACAAATTGTAAAGTCCCCTAAGAGCAACTTTGAAAAACATTTAGCAGCCATAGCTAAGGATAACCACAAGGCATTCTTCAGCTATATCCGTAACAAGAAAGGTAGGACCAAGACCTGTGATGAACTAGCTGTGTTTGGCACCACACATACTGATCCTGTGAAAATAGCTAATGATTAGCTGACATGTTTGGTAAAAATTCCAGCCACCTGTCTTCTCCCCACCAAACATTCCAGAAAGCATTCCATCTACATCTCCTCCACCTTACATCTCCAAAGAGTGGTCATTAATGCTCTCTCCAAGGCCAAAAACACAGCTTCTGTGGGACTGGATGGCATCCCAGGTTGTTGTTTAAATGGAAAACAGTAACTGTCATCCCTCTTCATAAAGGGGGTACAGCAACAGACCATATGAACTACAGACCCATAAGCTGATCTAGCCATGGAACGAAACATCATGGACCCTATAAATAAAGATATTGGTGATCTTCAAACCTTTAATCCAACGCAGTTTGGTTTTGTCAAAGGCAGGTCATGTCTGTTAAACCTGGTGGACTTCTTTAAAAACATCACCAGAGTGATAGATGAAGGCAAAGCTGGGCATACAGCCTACCTTGACCTTTTGACACAATCCTACATTCAAACATCATTGATAAACTCTCTCAGTCAAATATCAACCCTTATGTTGTCAGGTGGGTTGCTAACTGGCTCACCAAAAGATCACTCTCAGACATGGCTGGGGACTTTACCTCAACCAACCAATGGGGATCCACTCAGTGCTGTGCCACGTGTTGTTTGGAATATACTTTTCAGAAGTTCAGGCCAAAACATAGAGGCAGTGGCTAACAAAGTTTGCTGATGACTACAAATTAGGTGTAATCACTGAATCTCCAAAAGATGTCAGTATACTTTAAGAGCGACTTATACAAACCAGTGATTAGTGCCAAAGCCATTGACTCAAACTCAGTGCAAAAAATGCATTATTATCCCCTTCGATAATATCCCTGCAGACAATCATATAAATAATAATACACTAAATAACAACACAGTAGTGAGAAACTTGGGAATGCAAGTTGACTGTAGCCTAAACTTTTACTTTCATGTGTCTGCTGTGGTAAGGAAGGCATTCTATGTCACACACCTCATTATTAAATGCATTGCCTCAAGACTGAAAGTGGTTATAACACCCCTGTACTTGACCCTCATCAGGCCAATAATTGAGTACAATGCTTCCTTTCATATGTACCTTACCAGGCACCTGCAGCAAGTTGTGAGACCTCAGAGATTTCTAACCAAGAAAATTCAGGGTTTCCAGCACGTCATTCATTGACAAACTGAAGTCATTGTCACTCTACTCAGTAGCATACAGTGGATTTAGAGGGGACTTGTATGGGTCTATATTAGAACATCGAAGTTTCAAAACTTCGAATGTTCTAATATCGAACCCTATTCAGCGAAAACTGAAAATATCAAAGCAACAGAAAACCTAATTTTTTTCGTAGGGAAAGAATTCGGTTGTCCGTTTCTGTTGCTTTGGTATTTTCAGCGCTGTGGTGGAAAGTTAAGGGTCAGGTTCAGGTGTGTGATTGAGTTTGGGTTAGGTTAGTTAGGGTTAGGGCGCGGGTAAGGTATGTGTGCGATTGTGTGGACGTGAGGGTTAGGGCAGGTTAGGTGAGTTAGGGTTGGGGTGTGGGTCAGGTAAGTGTGCGATTGTGTGGAAGTGAGGGTTAGGGCGGGGTAGGTGAGTTAGGGTTAGGGCATGGGTGAGGTGAGTGTGCAATAGTGAAGGACCTTAGGGTTAGGGTTTGGGTTAAGGTAAGTGGATAGCTAGTGGTGTGTGTATAGTTTAGTGGAGGTTTAGGTGTAAGATTTTAGGTGTATGTTTGTGGATTGCTGTTTGTTTGGTGTGTTTGTGTTGTGTGTATGTGCTTTGGAATAGCAAATTTTTTCCCTAGGAAAAAATTCACTTTTCTGTATGTTCAATGCTTTCAGCTTTCGCTGAATAGGGTTCGATATTAGAAGATTTGAAGTTTTGAAACTTCGATGTTCTAATATAGACCCGACATGTGCCTGGCATGCAGAGCAAATTTGGATTAAAACCTAATGGAAATGATGTGCACCCACATGTCCTTCAAATGGGATAAGTGTCACCAGCTCCAGGGACCTTAACCTGGCCTGCAACATAAATAGGACATACTGGAGGGACTGATGTGTCTCTCAGAAGTTGCTACTCCTATGGAATAGGCTTCCAGTTCACATCAAACAAAGCCCCTCTATGACCCTGTTTAAGCGTAGCTTGGATGACTGTATGGGAAAATAGAAATTCCTGCCAGGGATTTCATCTATGACTCTCCTAGGTATAGGCCGACATTGCTAACTAAGATCTCAAGTTTAGGCAAGATCCTTTATATTGGTTTTCTGTAGTATTATATCGGGCACTTATGACTAGGCTTATAAAGACTATTGGGTCAATAGCCCAGTAACCACCTACGAACCTATAAAAAAAAATTACAATCATACTTAGACATGTTACTGATACATGTAACTCCATATGAATTGCAGAAAAGTCAGTTCTGGGCACATTGCAGGTGCCATAAAGAAAAGTTTAATCATTATTTGACTTATCAGTGGGGTCCATTTCTGTCACGGTATTAGAAACCCAAATGACGTAGAGAAATTAAATTAAAAAAGGGACCAGCCACAGGAAATAGCATGTTAGTTGTTTTTGCAGCCCCATTCTATATATATATATATATATATATATATATATATATATATATATATATATATATGTATATCATATAATTAGTTCTTTCACCTAATATTACAAAGTCGCTGTAACATATGGAATTGCTGTTGAAGGAAGTAAGTATTTTACTTCCAAAATATAAGTTAAGTAGGAATTTACTATTAACAGACACACACACACACACACACACACACACACACACACACACAGCTGTGCCCAACAAACACAGCCACTTTTCTTGACTAAAAACATCTCAGATACCTCATTGTGATCAGATGAATGATGAAAAAATTCATAGAGAGCCATGCTTCTCAGATCTCCCTAATTTTGCTGAACATCTCTGATTTTCATCAGATAAAATTATTAGTCAAAACCCTGGATTTCAGTTACCTCATTTCCTGCATCCACGAATAGCTCTTACATGTTTTTAAATGGCTTATTGTACGAATAGTATTTGTGTGAACCGTGATTATTTTATACTGCCCAAACAGTAAATCTGTGTTTGACAGGAGTACAAAAATGATAGCTGTTTACTTTTTTAAGTCTGTTTTTCATGGCAGCTTATTACGTTGTCATGACAGTTTTACATGCTGCTGTGAAGTTGCAGATCTTTTTTTATTGGCCAATATCTGTATATGATTCCCCTACTTGAGGACAGCCATTTCATCAGTATGGTAACAATATACATTTGGCCACTTCTTAAGCTTTATTTAATTACCTTTGAGCTACTAGATAAGTCCAGTATTTCTTCATTCTCAGTTCTATCCTATGCCGTGTTGCCTTGTTCATTTGCCTGTCTTCCAAGGGTGTATCTTTATCATACATTTTATAAAATAATTAAATAAGTGAAGTCTAATTCGCACTTGAGTCCATATCAACAATGCCTTGAAATTCCCAAATGACATGTCATCAAGACACTTGATATTTACACTGTTTCTTTTTTTTTCTTTTTATTATAGCTGAATTTATCTTGGTTAACATTTATTATATGTTTATTAGAGAAGCTCTGATTCATCAGAGGATACATCTTAGAACATATGCTGCAGTACTACATCAAGTATTCTCTTAAACAGCTTGTCTTACACTGTTTGAGTTCTGTTTGCTTGTATTATTCTTGTATAATGCATTTTATTATCCTTTTTGATTGGTACTTGCCACACCCGCATCTGTTTCCTCATAGCTGTCTCAATTATTGTCCATTTATGAAAGAGCTGATTAAGAGAAATAAGGAGATTGCGTTATTTATGTATTTAATAGTCCTTCCCTGAGAAGGACTAACACTGGAGTGAGAATTATAAAGTAAGTGGATTGGGGCGGCTTATGTCTTGTAAAAATACTTGTTTTATTTTGCATAACTGCTTCTTGATTGAGAGATCATTGGTTTGTCACTACAAATCCTTAAATATCATTTATAAAAAGGGCAATAGCCTAAAATTGTAGAGTACACTGAATGTGTTTCACAGAGATGCATTTCAAGCTAACACAGAAAATGAAGTTGAAACTACCCTAATTCGAACATGATTTTTTTTTAATCTAAATATTAATATTTGTGGATGCAAAAGTTTAAACTCATTATACCCCCAGATTTAATAAAATCTGTGTAGGCATAGTGTGGAGCCTACATAGACGTTACCATGTCCATATACACAGTTCCCCCCTGTAGCGAGCCATGCATATTAATGATGGCGCATTGCTGAAAGAGAGCTGTGGAACATAACTATTGAATCAGTGTAGGGTGTGTGGGACTAACAGTGTCTTCAGATGAGTAACACACTCCCTGCACTGTCCAAGTGCATTATATCAATATATTTAATTTTATTTCTATTTTTTTTTCTTTTTTCAAGTTTATATGGTGCGGAGCACAGCAATCAACACATGCCAGACATCTAAAAATAAAAACTGGTTGCATTTAATGTGTGATCCAAAGGTCAAATTTAAGCATAGTTTACTGGGTTTGAAAGGCCTGGGCGGTGCATAGCAGTGCTTATAGTTAGCTCAGAGGTATGTGAGAGTATAGCAACATTCCACATATCCATGTAGCCAAGTGTATAGAGTTACGGCCTTATGTGCAATCAGTGCAGGGTTTGAATACATCGAAGAGAAATTAAGCATTAATTTTCCAAAGACAAATTATTGTGATTATTTTTCAATCCTGATCTGCTGTGTTCAACTTAGCTCTGCTAAGACCTGCTAAGCACTGCTTAAACAATCTCTGTTTATGCATTGCTTGGCAGTGCTTGGTATTGCTTGGCTGTGCTTAGCTGGTTTGCATATTGCTAACTGCTGCTAAGTATTGCCAGTTTAAGCTCAGCTGTGCTTGTTTGTATAGTGCCAAGCAATGCACCGCATTTTTAAAAATTGCCCAATGTCATGTCAGGGTGGGAAAACAGGCTATATTGAGCTCAAGAGGTGGGAATACAGCATAATCAGTTGGAGTTTGAACTGTGCAGTAACTATGGCTGTCATTGGAGAGGGTGTGCACTTTTGGGCACAGTGGTGGAGCATTCTGGAGTCTAGGGTCACGGTTGGACTCCTGGTGAAAGAGCATGATGACTGGCTGCTGCATGGGCAATTCCAGGGCTCAGAGTTCAAGGTGGAGGCCTCGGACCAGCTGGTACATGATTTCACCATTGCTACAGGTATCCCTCACACAGGTGAGTAGGTCCATCACCACTATAATGACCTGAAGTGTCGGAAGGTGGATTTTCTGGGCACCTGGGGCCGTAAAGCTTGGGCTGGGAATGCCCCACAAGTTTGCAAGTACTGTTATCATTGTTTTACCAATACCTAATCTGAATGTTTGATAGACAGGTATGCATAATGGTGTGCTTCTCTCCCTACAGCTGCAGAGGAGAGAGCTCGCAACCTAGATGCACATGCTGGGCGCTTGGCCAAGTTGCGCCATGAGTGTGGTGAGTACAGATTAATTTCCAGTCTATAGTCAAATAAGCAAGAAAGAGTAAAGTATTAACTGCAAATAGGTATATACATTAAAGATTTGTGCATTGCAATGAATGTGGACATAGACCTGTTCTGCAGTAAGTGACTCCTACCAATTGTAGTGTAATAAACAGGGAAGACTAAAACATTAACCCTGATAAAGTAAATGAAATAAAGTTTCTACTGCAGTAATTGTGGAATTACAGCTGTATTGCAACACCTGCATTACATCAACTGTTGTGCAATAAAGACTTAAAACTATACCAGTAATTGCATGAAGGTACCTCTAATAAAGCTGTGTTCTGCAATATTTGTGTAATCAGGGCTACTTTGCATGAAATTGATTATGATAACTGCTCTGAAATAAAAACATAAAAGAATACTATTACCTGCCTCAAGGTATAGCTAGTAAAGCAAGACTTATACCCTCTTAGAAAGAGGGAAAAAACATGGCACACTTGGGTTAAAAATAAATCCCTCCAAAACCATTTAATTTACCAGCAACTTAGAAACAGTGCCAAACATCAAATTAAACTAGACAAACTACACTACTATTCTAATTTACAATGGAAATCCAAAATGAATCCACAAAAATTCTGGAACACAATCAATAACATACTTCATCCTGGCCAATCCACAAAGCCCCCCCCCCCCAACTTACCTGATAGCACACACAATATTGCTGAACAATTTACATATGCTTCACTGAAAGTGTTTTAGCACTCACTAAGAGTAGCAAGTCTCTCACAATGCCAACACCCAACAATCCAAGCAAAATTGTAGATGAATTCTCATTTCAGACAGTCCCAAAACAAACTATTGCAAAACTATTAAAGTAGTTGAAACCCACTTCACTGGCAGAAGATAACTCGCCAGCAGAATATCTAAAATTAACAGCAGGTGTTATTGCCTTCCCTATGTCAATACTTATAAACTTCTGTATGCCCCAACTATTTGGAAAATTGCATATATTACACCATTACACAAAGGAGTTAATTCAACAGAACTAACCAACTAAGGGCCCATTGCTATACTTTCACCACTTTCTAAAATTCTGGAAAGAAGTATCCACTTTCAACTTCTTAAACACCTTCTACACAATAATCTCTTCTCACCATCATGGTATGGATTCCTCCACGTCATAGCACTACTACAGCTCTTCTAAGTTTCATTAATACTATAAATAAATTCAGAGACAATGGAAAAATAGTGTCTTCAGTCTTTTTGGACATGTCTAAAGCATTAGATACAGTTTCCCATCCTAAGTTACTGTCCACTCTGACAAATATTAATATCAACCCTGATGCTTTTAACAGGTTTCAAAAATATCTATCTAGCCACCAGCAAGCTGTGAAATGGAAGCATGATCTATCCCCCACTCCTTCCTGTTACACTTGGAGTCCTTCAGGGTTCAATCCTTGGGCCCCTCCTCTTCAGCATATTCATAAATAATCTTAATACTGCCTCCTCTCAATGCATCTATCATACAGTATGTAAATGATTCAACCCTCATATGTGCAGCATTCACAGTAACTCAACTTCTTACAATTACACAAAAAGCCTTCTCTGATATTAAAACATGGCTAGCAAACTCACAACTCATTCTCAACACTAATAATATTAAATGTATGATCTTTCATCCATCTAAACCTACTAACCTCCCAACTAACTTTTCTGTCACTGCCAGTAATAATACTAGGATTTTTCCAGATTCCCAAACAAAACTATTAAGCATCCTAATTGACAACAAGCTAAAATTTGACATACACATTTCTAACACGATCAAAAAGGTTCACAAGAAAATGGGAACAATTTATAGAACCAAAAAAATTATTAACAGAAGCTGCAAGAATAGCCATAGCTGGAACCCACCTTCTCTCGTCACTCTTATATGCAGCCCCCATACTTACCAAACTCAAAAAGTCAGAACTAAGTAAATTAGAATCATGTTATAATAAGATTGTCAAATTTGCAACATATTCTGCACATTCAACCCATCACTGTCAATTTCTAAAAAAATCTTTATACAACCCTACTCCAGCATTCATACTCTTCGATCATCTAACAAAGACTTAACTCCAAGTAACCAAAGTATCCAATACAGCAGGCAACTCTCTTTACTCTAACTTTGTTGCTGAAAATTGGAATACTCTTCCACACAGTATTAGATCCATAAGCAATCATAATCATTTCAAAATATCTTTCAAATGACATTTAATTGAATCCTGGCTTTGCACATGTAACACTCTAAGTTAATTATTAATGTAGCATTACTTATACAATTTGGCTGTAATTACTAAGTCTGCTAACATATCCCTTCTAACAACACTACTTCTGTATAAGTAGTTACATTCCTAGCTGCACCTCTCACCAAGGAAGTATTACTAACTATACACTACTTTGCCTAAGTGATTCTCCCTGCTTAATTTCCTAAATAATGTTACATTCCCCCACATATATAAATTCAACCATATGTTTATCTACATTCAAGTGTTTAAAGTCTTGTTCTATTTGATAGTATGTATATATTTTTGTTTTTACATTTTTATCCTGTAAATATGCTAGCACTCATTTTTTTTTATCAATTTTGTTTATAATTTCTATTACTTGTGACAATTTGTATGTAAACATAGACCAGAGCTTTTCTCCCACGGCATCAAATGAAAATGGGCACTGTCCAAGTCGGACCATCCTGGTAAACAAATGTAAAATAAAATATAGATAAAATAATAGAGTATTATGCAAAAATTGCAGATTCAGAGCTGTATTACAAGAAATGCATGATGCCACCTGTTTTGCAATAACATCTGAAGAAATAGCAATAGCACCGAAGGTATATTGTGTATACCAGGATTGTCTTGTGCTAACCATTGCATTTCAGCTATATGCATTCAGGCTCTGAGGTACAATGCTGCAGGCAAGTATGACATATGCATCTGTATATAGGTGAGGTAGCCAACCCAATAATCTGATATGGTTTGCAGACTTCACAGATATTTTCACTCAATAACAGAATATTGTGTACATCTGCATTCTATGTAGTAATGTATAGTTTACTTAGAAACTCTGTCATGCATGAATCTCATGGATGTGTGTTCAACTGTCACTGCAGTCTGGTATAAAACTGTAGTACTATTACCAAGTCATATTTTGTTCCCAGGTGAGCTCTAGGCAAATATCAGTCAGTTAATAATCAGCAGTGGCTCAGTATCTCGGTTTGTTAAATGCTATGTAGGAAGTACAATTTCCACATACATCCAGTGCCATGTAGTAATAAATATTACTGAATCAGTTATGTATTGATAACAGATGTTCTCTCCACAGGAAATACAGGTAAATGGTGAGGTAGCCCTAATGAGTAAATAATTTGTGTGTTCAGATGTAACAGACTGTTAACAATGACCAGGAATGTGATAAGATTTCATAAAATAAAGGCAAAAAGTAGAATAATAACAAAAGAAAAGAAAAGAAATGCAATATGTAGTCTTGGTATGGCTGTATGCCTGGAGTGTCTATGAAAGTTTGCTGAAGTTCTATCCTCATACCTGCCAAGCAAGGCATGATAGTTAACTCTCTGTACTGTACACATGCATGTCTTTCAAGTGTCATGCTGTCATGGAATGTAATTACTGTTGTGTAACCCCTCTGTCACAGATGCTTCATCGACATGATTATGTCAATAGCACAGTAACACTACATCAGTCTACAGTACACCTTAGTAGATATATAGGTTCACCTGATGTGTAAGTGCTCTCTGTAGTTGTGTACCTGCAGGTGTTACTGCTTGGCCCATACTGCCCCATGCAGATAGCTTGAGAGGTATTTATATGCTACAGCAGCTATAGGGCACTGTTATACATAAAGGACAGACAGACTTGTAGAATAGATAGCAGTAGTGTTGTGAACTACATAGCCTATACCAGTATTAATGGACTGTATTTCTCTTTCTCCCCTCACCCCTTATCTTCATCTAAATTTATTATTGTTGTTCACTGGTTATGGTTTGCTATTAAAATATGTCATTCTCTAACTTTTATTTTGGGGGCATATCTTTTATTACTGTTATGTATTACAATGGTTGCATATTAACATATCTTGTGGAATTACCTATGTTGTTGGCCTTATGCCTTAAGTGTTACTGGTGTGTTGTTAATATACTGACTGTTATTATATTTATTGTTGTGTCCCACATAATATACATTGGTATGTTAATGGTTATTTGCAATGTTCTGGCATGCTGTTATAACTAAAAAAATGTTTTGTTCATAGCTAACCTATACACATTGCCATACCTCTGTCACCACAGCATGACAGGGTAGGCCAGTTCCTACTGATCTGCCTACTCTAACTCAAGCAGCTGTGGCACTGGGTGCAAGAGCATCTGGGACTCAGACCAGTGCTGCCTGGCCCTGCACCACCCTTGGGTGGAACCAGCTTAGGGGATGCAGCCTGTCCCCCTGGGGGTGGTTGTGGAGGGGCAGTAAGTCACCCAAGATCAACTACTGGCCATGGTGCACATAATTGTGCATAGGAGCTATTAACAATGCCTGCACAGACTTGAGGGCAAACTCTATGATAACAAATCAAATACACTAAATATCGAATGGCCGGAAATCAAAAACGCAGGTAATAGAACCTGTTTTGTGAGGGGATGCACCCCCACACCCCCGCTAAATATATATACTAACTCTGAAATCACACTAAAGTGAGGAAAGGGCAAATTTCTCGATTTTCACTGTACCGTGATCTCATAAAACGAGTTTCTATCACCAGCATTTTTGGTTTTCCGGCCATTCGATATTTAGTGTATTTGATCCATTGTCATAGACCCGGCCCTGGCCACAGTCTCCAGCACAGTCACCTTCAGGGAAGTGAAGGACTAGTGTTGAATATCCATGGGTGAGTATGTCAGTCATGCTACTGCCATCTGGAAGCACATGCATCTCTGATTTCACTACACCCTCCCCATCCAAGGTGTTTACCCCCTAATGTGTCACACATTGCCTCTGTATGCTGTCTTGTCTGTCTGCAAATGCAATCTCTCCTACCCAGCTTACCACCCCATATGTACCTACATCCCTTCCCCAACACTGCACTCTCTCCTTATAAAAAAAAAAAAGAAAGAAATAGACACCAGTCCCACAAAGAAAATATCTCCCCATGCATAACTCTCCAGTTCTCATGTGCCCACTGGACTCAACTAAGTAGGTGCAATTGGCTTGACAACACATTTATGTTGTCCTCACCCCTCCCTCTGGGGTTTGAGGGTCCAAATCCATGTACCAAATCTGTAAAATATGCACAACTGTTGCTGTACAAGAAATGGAAAGCTATGGTCCTTTTCTATACCCTTCCTGCAGATCCCTACTTGCCTTTCAGCATATTTTCCCCCTGCTTGTTCCCAATTCACCAGTGTCCTAGCACCCCCTTTTTCTTTTCTTTTTTAAAATTGTAGCACTGGTTTGTGTAGAGCTAAGTGTAGTGTGCTGCACAAACCCACTTAAATGTGCTTTAATGTGCCTTAATGATCTTATGTGTTTTTCACAGTGTTAGGCACATCTACAAAATAACTAGCCTTGCCAAATCTTGAACCCAGGCCATTGTCAACCACAGCATAGTGAAGTAGCCCACTATGCTACTCAGCTCTTAATTTAAACAGGTGTCTCTAGCAAAAAATACTGATTGCCACAGAAAGACTGCACGTGCATCTAATGGGAAAAATGGGAGTGTCCCTGGGCAAAAAGTACACCAGTACACAGCCAAATAAATAATAATGGATGTACGTGAGGCCTGTGACAGCAGGTATATGTACCCTTTTATCAGCAGCATCTTTAAACACATCTGCTAAGGCAGCAGTGGCAACATACATGTGTACAACGAGGACACTGCTGTAGAACACCTGCCTTTGAAAGCCATGCACATCATGATGGATGCAAACAATGTGTGTCACAGACTATATGTATGCACATATATCTTGCAAATACACCTGATGTAGCACTGACTTAGTAGTTCATTCAGTTAAATGCCTTGCATGCAGTGCATTTTGCCACCCACAGTCTAGTGTTTGAATCCAATGTGTTGTGCTTGAAATATATTGTTGTGAACACAGCAAGTAATGACTGAGTCATGCAATTTTAACTCACACAGGTTGCTGCTACTGAATTAACTGCTACCCAAATTTGCAAGTCAAAGGTCTGTAGGTAGGGACACCCTACACATATTCATATAGCCTAACGATATGTCACCTACTACTCTTTGATTGGCACTGTTACATAACAGATGTACCTAAAGCACATGGCTCAAGTAGACTGTAAAGGGTACCCTTACCCTGGCTCTGCTGTAAATACAGAGCTCACACTGCTGCCTCAGTTACACGTACAGCTTGCTGTCCTCCAAAGTGTTTACACTCCCCCCATGTGTCCTATGCAGCTGTATGTTACGCTAGCTGCTACAGACCTACTATGCCTCACAACCCCATAGAACAAGTGATCCAGACAAAGTCATACATAAAGAGTGGGGTTCAAAGGTCCAGCAACAGTGACATGTTTCACAGTTTGCCCCTACAGAAAGAGTGAGCTTATAAAATAGCAGCTACTGCATCAGCATGCATATTCTGACAGGTATGATGTCTGACACACACATGTCTCTCTCTCCTTACTGACCACAATCCACAATTTTTACCACTGAACTGCCAGATAAGCACAACATCATGAGACAATGGCCAAACATATCATGTAAAACTTTGGACATACCTCATAAATCTCAACAGTGGACAGTATTTGTACCTACCCTTTGTGATGCTGTAGTCTCCACACCTCACTAATGTCCATCTCAAAGACTAAGAAAGGGGCCAAGGCCTACATGAAGCCCTTAAATATTGCACTGTCGTGCCATGTCATTGGCTAATGAAAGGTCAACCCAGTTGTGTTGGACGTAATTAGCAAGTCTGAGCCACAGATTGGTTTGTAGGCAGTGTCCTGTTAATGAGCATTACCAACAAAAGGCAATCAACTGCTTATGGAGAACAGGTCTGTATGCTTCTTTACTCATACAGGCAATGGTTTTGCAAGCTGTTTGAAGAGGTTCTGATCAAAATAGGATTACTTCACTCTACCAGGTATTTAATACATGTCCCCATATAATGGGATGCAGATGGGAGGATGGAGGTATGGTGAATAGGGATTACAGCAGTAGGCCTGTAGTACATATATGGTATTGACATGTTGGTGATACTCTGCTGTCCAACAGCTACAGGCATGTCTCTCAACTGTCGCTGGTTCGAATCAAATCACAGCTCTGCCCCTGTGACTCCCTCCTACAATGGTCGGCTATTGCAGGAAATCTAGTGGATTATGAGTTAGACATATTGACAGTAAGTAAGGGTGTACACAGCTGTAATATCAGACAATATACTGTAATTCATCTCCTCTCAATCTGTCAGTGTCACACAGAAATAGTTCTGACATTGTAAAGGTATTGCTGACTGTCCCTGATGCACTCTGGCTAGGTCACTGTTTGGTTGGCATTCGTACCTCATTGCCTGACAGCTATGGTTAACATACCTGCCAACCCCTTACAGCAAGAATTCAGGTCATAGCCATAATTAGTGGGGGACATAAGCCCAAACTCAGTGAGAGAGTATACATATTGGCCGTACAAAGTAAGACTATGAATAGACTAACATATATTACTGTAGCATAAGTGTTTTCTGAGGGGTCTGAAATGTGACAGCCAAATTCTCTAAATGCTGACAACAACCATCAATAATTGTCCAATCATTTGTCAGACAGCCACATGTGTGTGCCAACAGGACCACATCTATGAGGCACATGTTCACATTCCAGAAATACCTTTGTAGTGGAGAGGTATGTTGCCTACAGGGAATATATACTACAGCAGGTTTGAATTGCTATCTGTCATTGTGGCACACTGCTGCTGCTAATCTGTCCTCATATAGTTGTTGTAATTGCACACAGCTATTTGTCTGACAGTGGCTGTATGGCATAGTAGTGGGGCTTTGTCCGTAGGGGACACACAACATTAGATGGCTGTGATGGGTGTACAGACATACAGAAGACACTGTCATGGCACACAGGGACATAACCAGTATTTCTGCTATCTTGGTGATAGCAGCACATGTAGTGTGAAGATAGACTGCATGGTATGACATGTGAGAGAGAGAGAGAGAGAGAGTGGTGGATAGTGCAGCCCATTTTGGTTGTGCAGAGTCTGTACATAGTGGATGTCCACTTATCTGGCCCTGTGATGTGTTCCCCACTTGTTGTTTTTCAGGAACGCTGTATTGTAGGAGGCATCCACCATTTACAGCTGCAGAAAATAATGTTACCCTGGATGGCCTCAGAATGCATCATCACATTCTGCTGTCCAGGAGTTGCCAATATCATGGCCAACATGCAGCATTGTGGGCTGACCTCATCATGGCAGTGAAACAAATTGGCCAACAGGACAGCACCTACGAGGAGATCTGACGCCAGGCCAGACATATGGTCAATGTTGCATGGCATAGGGCAGCTTCTGTGGCCAAGGACTTTGCTGCCACCAGTGAAGGGCCTGCAACATAACGACCACTCTCATCCACAGAGGAGCACCTGTTGAACCTGGGATCAACCACCAGCTCCCAGACATCCATCACCCATACATCCTGGTGGTGGGTGCCACAGCGTCCAAATCAGAGGAGCTTCCAGATAAGCATACTGTGTTCATTACTGTAATACTGTATCTGTCATTGTGGCAGGCTTTACATACCAGTACATGGGTGTCAGGTCTATCTGCATGGGGGTGAGGGTTGGTTTTAATGCACAGTTGTGCACACATACTCTGACTCTCAGCAATGTAGGCAGTAACACATTAGCTACTGTACATGCGGATATATGCACATATTACCTTGTAACAATGCAACATTTGTTATTGCTGACAACACCTCTCCCTCATATTTTCATAGGTACATCAGGTGTGGCCAGAGCCCAAGGTCCTGTACCTGGTAAGTGTGATACTGTTGTTTTACAGCTGATATATACCCTAAGAATGTTAAGGGCTGCCATGTTGCCCTTGGCACAACTGTTATAAACAGCCAGAGTAGAATAGTTGTATGTGCCATTTCAGAGCAGTTAACTGAAGTGCATTGAATGGCAAATCACAGCTGTGTATTTGGAGTAACATTAAGACATTTGCACTTGTTGTTACGAAGGACTATGCAGCCTGCTATACAGGAGGCGATCACTCCAAGATGCCTATTCACACCCAATAGTGTGATGGTACATACCTGAGGCAGTTATACTACAATTGGTATATTATGCTCAAGAAATGTGCATTGGATTTTAGGTGTAGGTCTATCAAATACAATGTCATATTGCTTACCTCACAGGTGTATTATACTGGCAATGTTAACCAGCTGTAGCTGCAGTGTATGTTATAAAGGGCCTGTCTTTCTGTGTATGTTGTGTGTTTGTGTATTGTGAATGGGATCAGAAATAAGATGTGGGATGGGTAATCTAGTTGTGGTTCCTCACCTGTATGTATCTGTATTGATTACCATACATAATAGTGCAGGTAGTAATGTACTGATTTTTGTCTTTTTCCTCACAGGTGAATGTAGGGGTTGGAGTCTGTCCCCCTCACAACCTGATATCAGCAACTCATAGGACACTGATGATTATGGTGGCCATAGTGAGGCACATATGGGGTTGTTGGGGGCTGAATCTATTCCACGGGCTGATGTTTTACTTTCTCCCCATTGTCTCCATGCACAGTCAATATGCCCACACATACCCAGTCCCCTGAGGCCACAGATATCAGACAGTCAGAAGGTGGCAACATTGAACAGGACAGTGTGGCAACTATGGCATCAGTGAGTGTAGACACTGGCCATAGCCAGAGAGCTGTCAGTGTCCCTCACAGGCAGATTGATAGGGGTGCTCAAAGGAGGACTGCTGCCCATCCACCACCTGTCACAGGTGTCACATCATGGGTCACTCAACACATGTTTTGGCCCATCATGTAGGCACAGGCACATTCCAAATGCAACACCAGATGGATGCTTAGGATTATGGATGCAGCACAATCTGACATCAGTGACTGCCTCCACTGCATTGGTGATGCCATAGATCATTTCACTGATGTAGTGGACAGACAGTGGGCTGAGACAGTGTCAGTCTTTCACAGCACATTGTCTGTGCTAGAACATCTGGTTGGAGTAGGGCATTGGACACGTGGACGTAGGTCAGCAAAACCATCTGCTGACACTCCACATGGCTGTGCGCACTAACTCTCCCGTAGTGGCAGTACCTACAGCACAAGATAAAACAAGCTGCAAAACTGATATAACACAAAAACTTGGTAGAGAAAACCATTTTATAAAGCAAAGCTTTCGGGCAGAACCCTTCTTCAATACTAAAAAGATTGTTTTAGTATTGAAGAAGGGTTCTGCCCGAAAGCTTTGCTTTATAAAGTGGTTTTCTCTACCAAGTACCTACAGCACCACAGAAGGAAGTGTACTATCCACCCCATGTTGTGGCAGGCCATGGGCATGTGGTCCTGGACAGTCCTGTGGGGGACACGGGTCTAGCAGATAGCATTCGCCATCAGCTACTAACACTGCATCTGATCCTGGGCATGGTGATGCCAGTGCCACTCCTGGCAGAGCCAGTTCCCATGTTCATGGCTGGAGACAGTGAACTGTCCACTCTGCCATGTACAGTCCAGAGCTGTCCAACATACAAACATGTAGGGCTAGTACTGTGCTTGACTGTGTACATGCACACATTCAAACATCACTGTCACATGCAGGTCACCAACAGACACACATGGCACCTCTCCATGGCCCATCTAACCAGCACCCTTTCTTGACCAAAAACCATGCTGTCAACTGTTTGGCACAGCCTAGGCCTCTGGCACCCCCACACCACACCCTGTGCAAGTGATAATACATGTCAAACATCCCTGCTATCCATGCCATCAATGAATGGACATGTAAATATGTGTCTGATGCACAGGGTGACTATATTGCTTTACATGTAGTTGTGTAGTATGTTATTTTTATGCAATGCCAGGTGTTGTGGGCCATGACAGGTACTGTATGCTGGCATGTGTCATGACTACACATTAAACATTGTGTATCGTTGTTGCATGATATAAGACTGACAGTACTGTTACAGAATGACAGGTGTCTCAAAGATCTGTGTATGTTTCTGTTCCAGGGTTCTGAGTGGCTAAGCTATGGAGACCTGGCGGCAATACAGTGGCACAGGATGGGATGGCAGCACAAAAGAAATATGAAATTGGAAAGGAATGGCTATATATGTGCATGGTTATCTAGATGCATATGTGTAGAACAGTCACAATGGGGGCAGTCAACATAATCATGCATGCATACACTGTGAAAAGGTCTGCTACCCTTTGTCATTTGGGTGTTCCATACATACAAATCTAGGTGTTGGCAGATGGTAATTATGCCTATGTAGATGAGGGCTATTTAGGGCCAGTAGCTAGTCACAGGGCAGTAAAATGCATGGCCATTGCACAGAAATAGCCATATGGCCATGTCCATACTACTGCAAGGGAATATATTTGTACACACAAACAGAGACTTAGCTTATGTGAGATTAGAAGCCTACCTATATAGTAATACCCACTATAGCACAGCCTAGTTATCATATGCACTATGTAGCTTATCTGATATTAGATTGTCAGCCAGTACTGTTAAGGTTGATGACATCAACAGGCCTTGTAAAGGAGGACACTGTAGAGGTTGACAGGTAGTCACATGGCCTTAAAATGTATTGGACAGAGATAGGACATAACAGGCATGTCTTTACTACTGCAAGAGGATATATTTACACACTCACAGAATTGCCTGTTGTGAGGGTAGAACACCTCCCTATCAAGTAGCGCACACTATAGAATTACATACTTATTGCATGCGCTACAAACCATATCTGATAATAGATTGTTAGCCAGTGCTGTTAAGGTGGAGGACATCAGCAGATGTTGTAAGGGAGGGTAATGTTGAGGAAGATGCTAGTCACAGGGCCATAAAGTTAATAACCATTGCACAGATATAGGCAAGGTGGACATGTCTGTACTGATGTAGGGGAAATATCTACAGACACACACACACACACACACACACACACACACACACACACACACACACACACACACACACACACACACACACACAAACAGTGGATAATGTGAGATTTGAACCCCTACCTACCTACTATTATATACTACAGCTCAAAGTATTTATTGCATGCACCACATGTTATACCTGTTTTATATGGGGATGCAGCCACAGTAATTGTAGACTACGCAAAGTGGCCTTGTATTGCACAGCATGTGTGGCCTGCAGAGTAAACCTGCTTGATGCTGTTATTGTAGTGTCCTAGTGTCCCAGGAGTGGGCTCCCTGCTATGTGTGTACAGTTACCAGTACTGGCATGTCTGGCCGGTTTCAGTTTTGTATGTGGGCAATTGCCAAATGACAATATGGCCAATCCAATCCTGCATTGCTCCCACTACATATTACACCGCCTGCTCACCATTGCCTGCCTACAGGATGACATCCCACAGGCACAGGGTTGTGAGAATGAGTGGATTGTCTCCTTTTGCAGCCTTGGACTTTTACCATCAGACAACTGCTATGATGTGTAGGTGCAGATAAACCCAGCATTCTGTGTGTAAGTGGGGACATTCATGCATCCCCTCACATAAATACACATGTGTGTATATATATATATATATATATATATATATATATATATATATATATATATATATATATATTTACAAATATATCTGATCTATAGTGCTAGACCGAAAGATCAGAAGTGCGAATGTATGTACATCGACACATTAAGGTCGATGTACATACAGAGCGAAACACCTAAAGTGTGAAAACCAGAACGCCAAACATGTTTCTTAGTCAGCAGCATGGTGGTGGTGATAAGGAAATATATCCTTTTCCCCACTGTAGTGCGGTCTCGGAGTTGGTATATTTAAGTAGGGGTTGTGGTGGATGCAAAAGGTAATTAATTTAATATTTTAGTTTAAATTTTACTTACCTGTGTGGCGCATTCTGATGATGAAACACATTCGGCGTTCCGGTTTTCACCCTTTAGATGTTTCTCTCTGTATGTACATCGACCTTTATGTGTCGATGTACATACATTCGGTATTTAGTCCTTTCGGGGTTATAATATTTTTAATATAGACCCTATATATATTTATATATATATATATATATATATATATATATATATATATATATATATATATATAAGCACACACACAAACACACACACACACACACACACATATATATATGGTTTACTATTGAAAATGCGAACGGCACTTGGGCGACAGTCGGATAGTCGAACGTATAAGGTCATAAACACGGATGTCGAAGACATAATAATCAATCTAGGAACGGTTTTAACATGGGTCGAGGTAGGGAAGATGTTTGTAGTAGGGAATAATACTGAACACCTACCTCGACCCATGTTAAAACCGTTCCTAGATTGATTATTTTGCCTTCGACATCCTTGTTTACGACCTTATACATTCGACTATCCGACTGTCGCCCAAGTGCCGTTCGCATTTTCAATAGTAAACGATATATATATATATATATGTACACACACACACATATATATATATATATATATATATATATATATATATATATATATAACGGATGTAATCTTAACTGTTGCTGTGTGTGTGTACGTAATGCAACTGTGTTATGTATAAACTGTATATGTGAAGAGTCTATAGCAGTCTGCACATTTATTTATTATCTTGCTATCATATATATATATATATATATATATATATATATATATATATATATATTTGCCATATACTGATAGTTAGGGTAATCATGTGTGAGGGAGATAGGGAGAGACAGATACATATACATAGCTGTCTGTATGCACAGACATATTTCTACATAGCAGTTCTTTGTGCAAATGAGGCAACAGACAGGCTCAAGTTAGCTAAGTGTAGGAGCATCCCCAGTGTGACTGTCAGTACTTACAAGATGACTCCAGGCCAGACCTACCTGAACTCCAGTCCTGGTTTTGTGTGCTGCAGCCAATTGGCTGCAGGTCCTGTTTCCACAGTCCAGCACCTCCCTGATATTTTGTGCAAGGCATTCACTGGCTGTTTGTTGAACATAATATGTGACCCATACCTGTCAACTGTACAGATTGTAATAGAATGTGTAGTTTTGCATTATATTTTTGGTACGTTTTACATAGCATTGTGATTTTCTGGCACATAGACTGACGTTAGAAAATGATGAGAGACATTTGAGTTACTGACTACATACACATCAGGAGATTCATGCTAATGCAAGATCTGTTATTCTATCACCTTTCCACATTTTTCTGCCCAATAGTTAATCCTTCTCCTTATATTTGGGTCTTTGTCCCACTATTGTTCATGGCTTTGTCCAAATTCCCTGCTCTAAGAGGTTGAGAGGTATGATGTGACTGGGGTACATAATGTAACACCACACATGGGATGAAAGTCTTGAAACCTCTCACTGTACATGATTTTGCAGAATGTCTAGCATTCCACCCCATATGTCTGCTCTGTTCTTCATACAGTTGTGTTTTTCAGGTAATATACTATAAATTGCAGTCCACTGAATTGTTTTAAATACTAAAAGAGTTAAGTGATGGCCTTTACATACTGTGGCTAATCTGATCTGTTGCAACCTGCTTATACTAGCAACCTTCTAGGTTACTCAGAGCATGTATAATGTCTGTAGGTTTGGACCTCTGTGGCTTTGTCCAGCTTCCTTGCAGTAATAGATTGCAGCATTATGGCAGTCTGTGGGACTCCTACCATACGAGTAACTCACATGCAAAAGTTGTAGGTGTGGCTAGGCTCGAACCACGAACCATCAACCATGCTAATGTCCTTACCCCAGTGTACCAAACCAGCCTCCAGAAAGTGATGCTTTATTCCTTACACTATCAACAGCATGCAGACATACACTGTGACCCCTGCATTTTTGTGGAAAATATATTTGGCCAGGTTCTTTGTGACAGCCCTGGAATTGTGTAGTCTGCTGATATATCCTTGAAAACATACTGTTACTGGAGTTGTATGGGAACACAGATGTGTTTGGGGTAGAGCCTCTGGCATTGACAGCCGTGCATCTGGCCTGTGAACCCCACAGTTTGGCATTTCCTGTGCATAATGCAGTGGGGTTTCCAGCCATGTGGCCTAATATATATTATGGAGCACCCAATATTGGAAAGAGTACCTGCTGACCCAAGTAGCTGTTAGTTATCTTTAAGTAGGCCAGTAGCCCACTCTATTCCCTTGCATACATGCAACAGGTCCATACATATGCTACCATAGTCTACTACCCCATGCATTTGTTGTATAGGATAGTGACTTACCTTGTGAATGCAGCAGTTAAGAGACCTGTGTTTCAGGGATGACACTCACTGATGCACGCAGTACACAGGCAATACATGGTTAGGTACAGGTTGTGTGGTCTGGCTGGCATCCTTTTTACTATGTATGCGAGTCAGAGTAAGGTGTCAGTCTCTAGGACCCTAGGCTGTCAATGCATGTTCTATGTGTTGTCTCTTGGCCAGGCCAGGGCATATTGGGCATGCCTATGTCTGCCTATAGGGATAGCGTCAATGGATTCCTCCTCTGAGTCCCCCTGTGGGATTGGCTGTGGAGACCTAGGCATTGGTGGGGAGGTGTGTATCCCTTCCCTCTGATGATTGTGCCACAGCTTTTTCCACAGGATCATATTGTGTAGCATGCACATAATGTGAACATATGTGCACATGTGGCTGGAGATTACTGCAGAGCTACACCAGATATATCTAGGCACTGGAACCGTGACTTGAGCAGCCCAAACACAGGCTCTGTGATGTTCCTAGTTTGTGCTTGTGCCTCATTATAGCATTCTTTGGTGGGTATGTGTGCATTTCTGATGGGTGCCATTGTCCACGGTTCCAGTGCATAGCCAGCATCCCCCAGTAGATGGCCTTATGCCCCCCCCCCCCGGCAAACATCTGATACAGTTGTGATGCATGCCAGATATGGGAGTCATGATAACTGCCAGAGCTGCCAGCAAACAAATTCATGATAATACCCTGAGGATTGCACATGACCTGGCAGTTGATGAATTAATACCCCTTGTGATTGATATAGACTCTACCATCCTCACTGGGCGGTGCTTTGATGTGTACATGAGTGCATTCTATGGCATCCAGTACCTCAGAGTAGTGTGCTACATGGTAGAAGAGCTACATACTGCTAGCCCTCTCCTCAGGGGTGTGGGGTAAATAAATATGCTCATTGGCATGTGTTAGCATGGCATCCAGGAACTGGTAGGGTAACTTGGATGATGATGGCTGTGAGGCCCCCATCATGTCCCCAGTTGGTTTTTGGAAAGTACCTGTAGCTAGTATCCTAAGAGCTACACATACATTTGTTTCCACTGGAATGTGTTCCCCCCTGTTGGCTTTGGGTCTGAGTTTAGGTTGGCAGAGCTCGGTGAGTTCTTGTAGTATGTCCCTGTCCACCCTGTAGTGCTCTACAATCTTCAGTTCATGTAGCACATGGCAGGTTACCCTGGGCCTGAACACTCTTCTCCTTCTCAGTCTAGGCCTATTGTCAGCAGCAGCAGCAGCACTGACCTCAGCATCCAGCACATACAGATGCAGCAGAGCTGCAGCAGCCCGTAGCATTGCTTTAGTTAAAATCCCACTTCTGTACTCCACTGGGCCAGAGTATGGGTGTGAAATCAGATTATAGGGTGTATGTTACTTTTCTAGTGCTCTGCTTTAGGTACAGCCTGCGTGATTGGCTACCTATGATGCATTCATCCTGCCAAGTACATCATTATCAGTGTTTTAATGGCCCAGTTTAAGTGGTACAGGGGTCATCAGTAATTTATATATGATTGACTTTCCCAGTCAATTTTCTTTTCTTTTTTTTTAAACAGCCTTCCCTGCTAAGCCCTGCTGCATGGCATGCAAACCCATGCCACAGACATAATCAATTCTCGGCACTTAGTGGATACACCCCCATAGACGGGCACACTCAGCACAGTGGCACGCCATGGAATCCTCACTCAAACTAGCTAAAACATGTGACTCAAAGTTAAATAAAGCTTATCAGACACTGGACACACCCCCATGCTCAGTTCACTGGTGCAGCATGCAAACAGGTGCCCCTCAGCTCCAATGTGCTTAAAGAAACACAGACACACACCCCCTTTTGATGTACTTTACCTCTTCTGCGGACACAGACACGGTTTTGAGGCTACATGGATGCGATCTGCGGGCACAGATACCCGTTACTGCTATTCAGAAACCCCAACTCATTTGCATACAGATCCATGCACACAAACAGGAAACTACACTATTCCAGACCCTGCCTTCTTAGCAACCACAGAAATCGACCATTGTACATACTCCATGCAAGGCCCTATAATGCATTATTGTCAAATATTTTATTTTTTTCGATTTTACACTTTTATTAAATATTTTTTGTTTTTGCATAATGGCATGTTTGCACACTGCTGCAAGTCATACAAACATAATATGAGTATTAAAAAATAATTATTTTAAACTATTTTCCTTTACTATTTTGGATGCACAGGGCATAGTTTTGCACATATCTGTGTATGCTATGCTATTTTTGTCCTTCTAACTGGGCTTTTACAGCCCTTGTTCACTTTTTTATCTCATGTACATGGAATTTTTCTGTGTACACTTCGGACACCAACACGGGGTCTGCAGGAATACCTATCTGCTGCTGAATCACTCCAACACCCTCATCCTTATGCAGTTCAGCTGCTTATGGGGTGATTTGCATGCCACGGGCACTTCCGTGTTCGCACACTTATGCACGTCCCTCAGCTCCGTTTACTGGATTGCATGGCTGCTTACTTCCATGTAAGCTCCATGCCACTATGCCTACACAGAAAACTAATCCATGTAGGCTTTATTGAGTTCCCCCTATAATCTTTTTAACACCTTTGAGATATCCACAAGCTATACCTGAGGAAAAAAATAAGTTCGTATAATTCAGTGCTGTGGCCACTGGAAGGAAGATATCATTGTCGACAATGTTTTTATAGTTGGCTTCTGTTGAAACTGGCTATCAATTCTGCTTTATCATATATTTCTAAGGATGAGCACAATAATTTTATCTTCAAGGACCATGCATTGAAATGGCTTGTTTGTGAGTATTCATATATTGAAAAAGTTGGTGAAAAATGGCACGTTCCTCTAATAGTTGACCTTCTGAATTCAGTGAGGTCCCTTGTCAAAAAGAATGCTAACTTTCTGTGTATAAATTTGCATTTGCAGTTGCATCAGTATTCTTCAGATGTGTTCTTTTTGCTGAAAACTTGCAAAGTTGTAAAAATGTTGTCCTAACATTTATGCTGTTTCATTTTAATTACCATAATGACAGCTGTTCAGCAATGGAAAAGCCATGAGATGAATAATGCATGCCAAAATGCTTTGAACTATGTCCAGTTGAGTGTATGTCTCTATATCATACACACAAAAGAGCGACCTTCAAATCATCTTCGATCTTTATATCATCAATGGAATTGAAACATGTTGTCAAACACTAAAATATCAGATAACTGCTGATGCATTCCATTGTCATTGGGTCTAAATTAGAACATCGAAGTTTCAAAACTTCAAATGTTCTAATATTGACCCGTATTCAGAGAACATAACGAAGCTACACAAAACCTAATTTTTTCCTAGGAAAAGAATTTGGTTGTCCTTTTCTGTTGCTTCGGTATTTCCAGAGCTGTGGTGGAAAGTTATGGGTCGGGTTCAGGTATGTGTGTGATTGAGCATGGGTTAGGTTAGTTAGGGTTAGCGTGTGGGTTAGGTATGTGTGCGATTGTGAGGACGTGAGGGTTAGGGTGGGTTAGGTGAGTTAGGGTTAGGGCGCGGGTTTGGTATGTATGCGATTGTGTGGACGTGAGGGTTAGGGCAGGTTAGTTGAGTTAGGGTTAGGATGCGGGTCAGGTAAGTGTGCGATTGTGTGGATGTGAGGCTTAGGGCGGGGTAGATGAATTAGGATTAGGGTGAGAGTGAGGTGAGTGTGCGATAGTGACAGACCTTAGGGTTAGGGTTTGGGTCAAGGTAAGTGGATAATTAGTGGTGTATGTATAGTTTAGTGTAGGGTTAGGTGTAAGATTTTAGGTGTATGTGTGTGGATTGCTGTTCGTTTGGTGTGCTTGTGTTGTGTGTATGTGTTTTGGAACAGCAAATTTTTTCCCTAGGAAAACATTCACTGTTCTGTATGTTCGATGTTTTCAGCTTTTGCTGAATAGGGGTCGATATTAGAACATTCGAAGTTTTGAAACTTCAGTGTTCTAATATAGACCCTTGTCACTGGTACTACTTGACAGAAAATGTGGGTAGGACTGCACCCCCAAATCTTCTTGCCCCAGCAAAAGCTGGAGATGCAACATATTTTTTTTCTGGATTGTCTACTATGAGTAATGGCCACGGTTGAATCATGGCAGTCCATTTATGCCTGGAATCTGAACAGTACCATGAAATGAAAGCAGCTTTGCTTTCTTTACTGTTTAGAAATGTTATAGTTATTTTCCTACACTGCATAACCCCTGATATTCCATTCCTAAGGCTTGACAACTAATTGAGTCACCTCCTTTTGGCTAGGAAATCTCATAGTGAAGGCTCTACGTAAAAGTTGAGAAACCCCACAGTCATTTGAGCCAATGATAATTTTCCGCCATTATACCATGTTCTATGTTTCAGATTTTAGATCTATATTATATGATGCTGCTTAATTAGAGCTTGTGTTTTCCACTCAGTTTTAAATATAACAGCATTACAAATCATCTGCGTTCTAACAAAGTTAAAATTCACACGCTTGCTTTTACTGATGGTACACCTATGACATTTTCTTAAAAATCTTACAATAGCATTAGAGTTTATTTAAACTCTTCTATATTAGAGTTCAAAATGAGCCTGAAATTAGGTAATATTGATTAGTGGACTACTCCAGTAAACAAATGTAAATACAACAAAATAAATAAAGTAAGTACTTTGTTTTTTTCAAGAACAGTGAAAATTGCCATAATACTTATGCAGGAAATTCATATTTTGCTTAAATTCAATTCTCAAAAGTATTTTAACAGTGGACTCATTACTAATTTTCATGATGTGTGTCAAAGACTACATGACTGAGACTGGTTATTTTTGTGTATTTCCCAATTAAACATATTGTGATGGTACTTATAGAATATTAATTGCTGAAAATGTAGGTTAACATCAACAGATTACCCTTAGATAATTGGTGAACCATACGATCAACACCACTAATTAAAGCTTTTAGCTGTTCATGTCACTAATATTATCATTTTTGGAATGCTATGCATATTCTGTGATACTGCAGGCAAGACACAGTGACCATTCTACATGGTGCCATAATTGCATATGTCTGAAACCAGTGAGAAACTGAGACATGGAAATAATGTAGCATAGTTTTCTCTTAATCAGCAATGCGACTGACAAAAGTATTTATTTATTTTTTTTTAACTGCAAGAAAGCTGCCATTCTGACATGGAGGGATGCCTGTGGTACATAAGAAAACAGTACATAGTGCAAGTGGTACAAATATAATCCATCCTCCAGGAGCACATATGTAGAAGTCCACGTTGATATCAGTGTTCAGTCCTCCAGGGATGATCACACAGAAAATGTCACCCTGCAGGGACAATAAAAACTTCTTTGGATCAGTCATACTGCTGACCTCAAGAGGCCCCCTTACAGCAGACATCGAAGCTGCTGTGGAATATGGCATAGCATTGGCATGGCATCCCATGTCAACAATAGTTAACAAAAAAAAAGTGTGACTGCATTCTCCCAAAGCAAGTGTATCAAGAAATACTGTCTGCCCAGCTTGCTTATGTAAATCCTGTCAGCACCCCCCATGATAATGTACTGTCCATGGGACCTACACAGAAGTTCATCATTTTTAGCAGGGATGTAATTTTTCAGCCTCTGTTGTCCACCTTATCATTCAGACACATTTTAACACATGGCACAGAGCTTTAAACTGAATACTGCAGGAAATGGTAAAATGACAGCTACAGACAATAATGTCTCCTACTTAGACAATATTATAATCAAAGGGATGGATTTTGTCATACAGTAGGACAGATATGGTGATACGTACAGCAGTGATATACCAACAGATAAATATATATATATATATATATATATATATATATATATATATATATATATATATATATATATATATATACATAGAGAGAGAGAGAGAGAAAGAGGAAGGGAAGCATCCCTGCTGCTGGCAGTTGAGGTCACCTTGTAACTGCTATTGATACAGACATATTTTAGTACATTAGAGGAACATTTTACTCCCCACCATAAGTTAGCACATATATGTGACAGTCTATAACAGTATTGTAATAATGACTAGCATATACTGGAAGAATCATCCTAATACTGTAGGCTACCTTGTTGCCCTTACTTTCTACAAACACAGAATACATTACAGCACATATATTTATGTTGATAACTTTTTGTAACATGAATTTCAGGTGAAGGGTATAGATATTGGGGAAGTTAGACAAAGTACATCTTACTACACCAGTTAAGTTTACTGTACAGTTCTCCAGACTGCCTAAGCATCATAATAACCCCAGATATGAAATACAGCTTCCCAGAAAGGCAGAAACTACAGCCTACTGCCTATATTAAGCTCTGACAACTTATGGCCTCAGATTTGTGCTGTAGACCTGCACTGTTAAACTTTTCAGGCTGTTTGCACATAGCTGCACTGTAGAATTCATTTCATAGTCAATATTCACTGGCTGCCATCTTGTATGACATGAAGATAAAACCATCTTCAAAGAAGAATCAGAAAAGTGCCTGCTGGAGACCACCTCCATGATATGTAAAGGAAAGCAAGATAATGCTTCTTCATGTCTTTTGTGGCCACTTCTTGGAGCACCTACTGGGTCCCTGTATGGTACATTTAAAAAAGTGAATGCATGCTATTACCTCTGAGGAGTTACCTTCAATCATGTTCAACAACAGGATGAGGGAATCATGCAAACATTGTTTTGATGACCTGTATTGTAGGAGCACTGATGAAAAACAGAACAGAGATTAGGAAGACTTTCCCCAAATAGTAGAGCAAATGTGTTTTCTCATACATATGCATATATGTCTTCTATTTAACCATGTTACAAATCTGGGAAACCTGTTGCTACAACTGGCTGGTATTTATTATAGTCATTGTAAGAATTAGCTTTGTTACTGTTTGAATTATTCCTGCCAGGTGAAGAGGATAGTGGTGACACATCATGTGATATGCCAAATACATTTTGTGTGGGTTTCTGCAGGTTCCTGTTCAGGGGTGGGTTCATGCTGCAACGTGCTATAATAACTGCTTACTACCTGATGCATCACCATGTATACCTGTGCCATATTCTGTTTACTGCATTAACATATGAGCAGGAGATTCACTCGTGATTAATGCCTATCATATTGCTCACTGGAAATATGCATTAGATTGTGTGTGTTGTTTAAACATCTTATCTTGCAGTTATCACAGATCTCTGATGTACCCTTTCTCTTTCAGCATGAGCAAATTGTGATGCAAATTGTGCAGCCAAATGCAGGAGGTGAAAAGACTTGAGGCCAGTGACAGATAATAGCTCAATCGAGTACTTAATTCCTATTAAATTTCTTATAATGTCAAGATAGATTTATTTATAACAACCTTCCCATTCTGCCACATAACTGCATATGCTAATGATGGATTTGCAGTGTAGGCACCTCCAGTGATTCACTCCTGCTAAGACTATGTATCTAATGAATGATGCTGATGAGGCTTGCTTGTGGGAGGGTCTTGCACAAGTGTAATCACAAATGAATGAAAGTCCCCAATTGTGAACAGCATGCAGAGTAAACACTCAAACCTTTGCTGCTTATACATAACTCTCAACTGTCCAGATTTTCACAGAATATCCTCATTTTGCCTCATATTTTATAGGTTCATAGGTAGGTACTAGGCTATCTGTCCAAAGGCATTTATAAGCCTAGCTGGAATGTGTTGGCTTTCGCCGCCCCCTTAGATTAGTTCCCTGTTCCTCTGTCCAGCAGAGCCATTGAAGTGATCCCTGGGGTTTAGGTTCAGAGGTAGGTACTATTTTTTTCATAAAATTGTGGTTTTCTGGCAAATTAGTGGCAAATCATTAAAGAATTAAGTTAGAAAATAATGATAGATATTTGAGTGTCAGACGTCATGCCCTTCAGAAAATTCATGCTAATGCAAAACATTGTTCTCTCAACTTTCTAAGTTTGTAAGAGCATTATTTAAAAATTGTACCTATTTTTGGGTCTTTGTTCCACATTTATTTATGGCTTTGTCCAGACTTTTAGATCTAAGAATTTGAGAGATATGATTCCCACTCTAAAGTCATACCATCATGAAGAAAGGGAAAAACTCTAGTATACAACCAAGGCTTCCTTTTAGGGAAAAGCTGTCCACTAACACATTAGTTAATGCACAATACAAGTTGATCTGTGTGTTTAAAAAAAAAAAAAAAAAAAAAAAAAAACTTGTCTGACATGTTCCTTGTATTAGACCCCTGCTTGGTTTCCTCACTGTTTACATATTATTGATACACCCCCTTCCTTCTCTTTCCTTTCATGAATCCATGAATCCATCAGGCCTCTACTTATATAAACACCATAGCGGTGTAACCAATATAAGAAAGGGAGCTGAGGTAACCAGCACCATACTAACTATTTAACCAAAATAACCATCGGCATAAGGCAGTAAGAACACTCGAACACATTCCAAAATAAAAGAGAAATATATTTATTGTTTAGCGCTTTCATCTAAAGAGACTTCAGAATAACAAATCTCAAAAAATACATCAATTTTTACTCCCAAATTTAAAAAAACAGCTCATTCCATTGGTTCAACATTGAATCACATAATTTCCTTTCCTATGCACAACCCATGAATTATTCATAAAACTAATACATAAAATTCTTCTATGTTGAATAATAACAAACTTTTTAAAAAAAAACATGTCAAATAGTAAAATGCATGTGTACATATTTATATAACTATTATGCATGTATAAAGTTTCAACATAATGCAGTTGTAATATTCTTATAATTTTGCCATCCTTACTTTTAATACTGGGGCCAAGGATAATTGTTCATTCAAACCGGGCATGGACCCTGCATTCAGTCAAATGAATTCACAATATTCTAACTGAGTTTCCCACTGGCCACCTCTAGAGTTTTTATCTACCTGTTCAATAAACCAAAACAGAAAATAAAATTCTTATCCTTATATTCCTTTAGGTGTTTGTATAAGGCATTTGTTTGATCATGTCTTCCTATGTCATAATAGTGTTCATATACTTTTGTCCTTAAATATGTCTCAATTTTTCCTATGTAATAACTTGAGCACTTCTGACAAAAAGCAAGATAAACAACACCTTTAGATGAGCAATTGAAATATTTTGTCCCTTTGAATGGGATCTCTGTAGTGGGCAGCTCTGGTTAAGGGAGTTATGAAAGAGATACTGGAAGGGTAGGGTATGAGATACACCCCATTACTAGGTGGTAGTAATGACAACAGAGAGATGGATAAGTCATTGACAAATAAGAGTAACATTAATAAAGAAAATATGGGGTCTTTGAGTGTTCTTTTAAATGGCATGATAACAGTAATGCTTTAATTTTAAAATATAATAGAAACACTATGGAAATCCAGAATATAATACATACGTATTAGGAAATCTTTTCAAAGATGTCCAGTAGTCTGGAAGTGTTTCTGAAACCCCCTGTATTTAGTTACAAAAGGGAAAAAAGAACATGAAGGAAATTTTTGAGACCAATCCAAAGGGGAAACAATGGGCGCAACTAACATTAAGAAAATGGGCAGTTTTAAATGTGTTATGTGTAGCCATTGTCAATACCTGGCACACTGGGGAGAATTAAAATTCCCTACTATAGAGATCCCATTCAAAGGGCCAACGTATTTCAATTGTTCATCTAAAGGTGCTGTTTATCTTGCTTTTTGTCAGATTTGTTAAAGTTATTACATAGGAAAAACAGAGATATTTAAGGGCAAGAGTATATGAACACTATTATGACATAGCAAGCCGTGATGAAATAAATGCTTTATATACAAACAGCTAAAGGAATGTAAGGATGGGAAGTTTTTGTTCTGGGTTATTGAACAGGCAGAAGAAAACCCATAGAGGTGGCCAATGTGATACTCAGAATACGAGAATTAATTTTGCAGCTGCAGTTGAACGCAGGATCCTAGCCCAGTTTAAATGAATAATTTATCTTGGCCCCAGTACTAAAATAAGGGTGGCAAAATTATAAGAATATTACAGCTGCATTATGCTGGAAGTTTATACATGCATAATAGTTATATAAAATATGTACGCATGTATATTACTATTTGACATTTTTTTAAAACGTTTGTTACTATTCAATATTGATGAATTCTATATATTAGGTTTATGAATCATGGGTTGTGTATGGGAAAGGAAATAATGTGATGCAATGTTGAACAAATGGAATGAGCTGATTTTAAAATCTGGGAGTATAAATAGATGTATTTTTGGAGACTTATTATTCTGAAGAAGCCTTATACCAGAGTTCTTTTGGTTTGCACAAAGCAGTGTAGTTGCTATTGATATATGTTTACTTAGTTTTTTTAGTTTTTACTGCTACTCACCCAATGGATATTGTAAATATGGTAACATGTATAGCCTAGCTGCTAAAAGCACTGCTTTATATTTATATTGGTGTGAGTTCATGTTTTCTTTTCTTGCAAAATTGTGATATATAATGCAGTCACTCTGAATTTCTCTTGAACTTCAGTATCTATCTATATACATACACATATATATATATATATATATATATATATATATATATATATATACAGATCTACTGTACTTCATCGAAAGAACACTTGTCAAAAAAGAACAGTAGACCCACACTAAAACAAAAGAGCAGTTAACCAAAAGTGCATTTTCATGAAGAAGGTTTCAATGAGCTGACCAGGAATGCCAAAACAATGGTTTTGCAGGGAGGGCAAGCCCCACTGCACCCCACAGCCCCTCACACCCCCCTACTTAAATATACTAACTCTGAGATCACACTACAGTGGGGAAACAGGGAAATTTCCTTTTCCCCACTGTAGTGTGCTTTGGCTCCTCAGTGTTCCTCAATGGTTCATTGAACCATTCTTTATGGAAGTGCACTTTTGGTTAAGTGCACTTTCACATAAGTGTGGGTCTACTTCGCTTTTTTGAAGTGATGTACTTTCGATGAAGAGAAGTAGACCCACATATACATATATATATATATATATATTTCACTGTAGGGCTTTGTCTCCTTTTACTTTCAGTACCTGGTTAGGTCCACTTGCATAGTTACTGTATGGCTTATTTATGTGTGCCTAAGGCACAGCTACTTGCCTGTAAGTGCTGTGTGTCTTCTTTTGGAAAATCGATGTATTTCTGTATTACTGTCCAGTGCTGTTTTGCTGTGCAAGGCTTCCTCAGAAGAGTACTAATCTTTTAACATCTGCCATTCTTTACTGACCAAAAATATAAAACTAGATAGAAACATAGTGTAAACTTGCTTAATGGCCAATGCATTCTATAATCAAAAAGTTTAAGAGAGTGTTACAGGTGAATGAGAAGCAATGTTATCACTAAATAGCCAGAGTTCTGTCAGATTTGCAGAAAAGGGGAAAGTTGAGAATACAGATTTCATAAGATCAAAGTTATGATCAATGAAAAGCAATTATTATTGGTCAAAAAAAGAAATACAATGTATGGGCTTGCTTATTAATAAACAGCATATACACTCGTGTACAAATAATATGAACATATTTGTTTATATATTGTCAGGACATTAACATGATTCATAAAAGTATACTGCACAAGTGATGTAATATCAGCAGGAAGAATGACCTGAGACTTGGTAAAGAATGGAAGCAGTGATTCAGGTATGTATTGTACATTGATGTCCCATCCGCAGTGAAGTCTGAATTACAATCCAAGAAAGAGATGGCCACAAGGTAAGTATCCACAATGTGGGTGCAGTGTAGTGACACAGTCAATTGCTACTCCACCATGCAAAACTATATATGTCAGATTTCTAATCTCCTAGTGCCAGTAATGTGGCAAAATACTTAAATGACTTACAGTTTCAGAGCAGTCCTTGGTCAATTGTGATTGTTTCTTAACACATAGTTGTCTTTGCTTTGGCTCATTAGCAGCAGTACAAAGAACTGCCTGCTCACACCCTTGTTCTCCTCTCCCCCTTCTCTGTTTATTACCTTAAGACAATCCCAAAGTTAATAAATATTACTTGTGGCAGGCACCATTTTTAAAACTACAATCCACTCTGCTACATGCACCATGAAGGCTCAGTGTCTCTCCAGTCAGTGTTTTACAACTGTAAATGCCTATTTATGTTGAATTGTATTAGACATTTTACAACTTTAAATGTTTATGTTGAATTGTGTTAGACACGTAATATGTTTATGCTTTATTATTGAATGTTACTATGGCATGCTAGCATTTGTATGCACTAAGTTGTTTTTAGTATAATAGTATGTATGGTCTATTTGCATAGCTGCACCTTGTTCACTAATGTTATTTGTGTAATTGTGTTGTGTGTAGACAGCTCATACTAGTGTCTAATTATTTCTATATAATTGTGCTGTTACTGGTGGATAGAATCACATTAGAGAACCACGACAGATTGCTGCTCGCTATATTTTTATCTGTGACTGCATAACTGTCTGGGTTTTTTTTTTCTAATGTTCTTCCAATTGGCTCAGTATCTGCATATACTAAGTAGTTGGTTCAAGACATTGTCCTGCATGCGGTAGCTATTTGCTCAGTGTGTTTTTTATAATCTTTATAATATAGATTTACCATCTCAAAAGTGCTTACTCCTCTCTGTACTCTTCTTTTATAGACCTAACACCACTCTTAAGTATTCAACTGCGGTACCACCTTTAACTTTCTTGTAAGAAAAGCGCAGTCTAGGTCTGAACTGTCTGCAAACAGATACAGTTAACTTTGAGTATGTGTCTACCTGTTTGAGCCAATATTCATTTTCCCCTGGAGAGCACTCTGCTTTGGCTTGTAAGCAGCCCCCCCCACCACACACACACACACACACACACACACACACACACACACACACACACACACACACACACACACACACACACATCTTCCACTTTCTCTTATTCCCTTCTGTTAGCAAATAGTATCCATAACTGATCAATACTGTGTGTTTGTTAATTTAAACTATGACCACAGTAGCCTATTGATACAAGGTTATCCTGTTTTTCCACCTGAGATATTAAGAAATGACTTACAGTTTCAGATCAGTCCTTGGTCAATTGTGATTGTTTCTTAACACATACTTGTCTTTGCTTTGTGATTGTTTCCAGCCCCCTCATACGAGCAACTAACAGGGTCTCTACCCGCTTCACTCTCCACCCTGCCCCCTATTCCCTCCCGCCCCCAGTGGTCCCACCTTTATTGCACACAAACCCCTCCCCTCGTTCCAATAGCCAACCACAGTGCTAACCCAACACTACCTCCTCCATCTTCCCACTACTATCACACCTCCTCAACTAACATGTAAAAGCATACCTTTCCTATGCTCACTGCATGTACTCTCCTTGCATATATTACATCCTACTAAAGCTCCATCATTCCCCCACTCAACCACTACCACTGTACTACTACTCACACCACCACTCATGTCTCACCCACACTCAGCTTCCCTCCCACCAGCTCAAGAACCATCCCTATGCACCCCCCACATATTCTACCAACTATATTACTCAAACATAAAGCATCCCTACAACTTAACTTAGTAACCCTCCCACCATACCTATTACCCACAGAGCACAATCATAAAGTTTCCCTTATAAACAAACACATTCAAAAACTGAGAAAACTAATAATCTCATGCATATCAAAACTAACCCTAAGTGGAGACATCCACCCCAACCCTGGCCCTACCATCTTCAACCCCAATCTTCATAATCAGACTAGAAACCACAACTTCTCCCATATTACAGCCAATAGAAAGCCAAGTGACTTCCTTCTACTAAGCCTAAATATTAGAAGTATATCCAACAAAGTCCATGAACGCCATGCCACCATAGACTTGAACTCCCCAGATATAGTCATCCTGACAGAAACCTGGCTAAAACATCACATTACCAGTGAACAAATACTCCCTACAGGTTATGGCATACTAAGAGTAGACCGGCTAAACAAAAAAGGAGGTGGTGTAGCTATAATATTTAAACAGCATCTAAACATCCAGATCTTAAAATCATCAGCTCCACAAATAGGCAATGAAGAAATAATATATATACCAACCTCAAAATTAACCAAAATAAAACCATCAACATAATTGGATGCTACTTCCCACCTGGCCAAAACATCCCTCCACTAGAAAACCTCCTCAGCTGGTCTACCCACCATCTCCCCCAAGAAACTATCATCTTAGGTGATTTCAATATTGACTGGCAATCCTGTTCTGGCAACAATCCAACCCATCATGTACACCTTCATGGCTTCACCCAACTAGTCCAGTCACCAACCAAAATAAATAAAAATTCCAGCAAGCACACTACCCTGGATTGGATACTAGTCAGTAAAAGCCCCCAGTTATATATAACAGGCTGCTTATCAGATAGCCTCAGTGATCACTCCCCAACATTCCTACTCAAAAAATACCTACCAAGCTAAACCTGTCATCTACCGTCAAATACGTAAAAAACTAAACTTTAACCCACTCACATTCATCTCATCCCTCAAAGAATGTAACTGGCATCCTCTAAAGTACCTCAGTCTAGATGACGCAGTTGAATTTCTTAATACTACCTTCCTGAACATCCTTAATAAACATGCCCCCATAAGATTTTCCAGAACCAAAGCACAACCCTCCCCATGGCTACAGAAAACCACTAAGTCAGAAATGAAAAACAGGGATAAAGCCTGGGAGCACTGGCGCAAAACCAAAACCCCCTCAGCTAGACAGAAATTCCTAGAACTACGCAATAGAGTCAAAAAGCTAATAAAACAGGACAAATTCCAATACTACCAGTCTGCCCTAGACTCCTCACAACACAGCCCCAAACAATTCTGGTCCTCCATAAACTCCATCCTCCACCCAGGTAAAGTCAGTAAACCTCCTCCTAACATCCCTCACTCCTCTGAAAATATTGCTACCTCATCCAACACACACTTCACACAAACCATACTATCACTAGCTAAACAACACAACCCCCCTCCCCTCCAACCCACACCTTCAACTAGTAATCTCCCCATTGCCTTCTCTTTTTCTCCTGTACCTACCTCCAACATAAAAAAAAAACTCTTAACTAAACTTAAACCCACCAAATTAGCAGCAGACAACCTCCCATGTGAATACCTACAAATCACAGCTGATGCTCTGGCCTACCCAGTATCCATCTTGATTAACCGATCTCTGTCAGAAAGTTACGTTCCAACACTGTGGAAAGTATCACATATAATTCCCCTCCACAAAGGCGGACCCTCCGCAGAACTAACCAATTACCACCCCATAGCTATTCTCTCTCCAAAATACTAGAGAGATGCATACACTCTCAGGTCTCAGACTACCTCCTTACTAACAACCTCCTTTCCAGTACTCAGCATGGTTTCCGACCAAACCATAGCACCACCACTGCCTTACTCTCCTTTACTAACACTATCCTTCAGCATAAAAACAATGGCTATCTTTCCTCTGCTACTTTCCTAGACCTATCTAAAGCATTTGACATGGTCCCACACAAACAACTTATCTCTGTCCTCAATAACCTATCCTTCTTGCAATCAGTCACCAACTGGTTTCACAGTTACCTGTATGACCGTCAACAATCCGTTGTATGGCAGAATGACATATCTCCCCAACTATCTGTCTCCATAGGGGTTCCCCAATGATCCATCCTTGGACCCCTACTCTTCTCTGCTTACACCAATAATCTAGCCTCTGCCACCAAACATGGCACACTCATACAATACACAGATGACTCGACCATCATCTGTTCAGCCCAGTCCCTACCAAAACTGCAAAAAATCACACAGAAAGCCTTTTCCTCTGTTGAAACATGGTTATGCAATGCCCAATTAATACTCAACCCAAACAAAACTAAACTACTCATCTTCCAACCCAGCAAACATACTCAAAACAACTCTCACTTTAACATCACAGCAAAAGACAACACCACTATATACCCAACTGAACACACCAAATTGCTAGGAGTGGAAATAGACAATAAACTAAAATTTGACATTCACATATCCATGACCATAAAAAAAGTCCACAAAACATTAGGAGCGTTATACAGAAATAAGCAATTTCTCACCAAAGCAGCAAAGATTTCAATAGCAAATTCCCACCTTACCTCCACCCTACTTTATGCCTCTCCAATATATACCAACCTAAGGCAATGTGATCTAAACAAGCTAGAGACCTGCTACAACAAAACCGCCAAATTCACTACAGGGGCATCCTACCATAGTCACCACTGTCTCTCACTTGCTGAACTGGGCTGGCTTGAACTCCCTCACCTCCTTCAGTGGTATCAACTCTCACTCGCCCACAAACTAGTAAACCATCCACTAAATTTCCCATCCCTCCAGAATCTACTCCAACCCTATCGCACCACCAGACCACTAAGATCCAGCAACAAAAATCACTTGCAGATCACTAAAGCCAATAACTCTGCTGGTGAAGCACTATTCTCTTGCGCCATAGCCAAATTATGGAACTCACTCCCACCCACAATTACCTCCGTACTATCATGCACCCACTTCAAAACTTTACTAAAAGCGCACCTAAAAACATGCTGGCTATGCCCTTGCAACTCCCACTCTAATATCATACACCCCATCCAACCACTACCTTTCTTTCCACTCCACTAACTACCTTGATTATAGCAAGCTCAGATGCTCATAAGCCTAGTAATTATTATACAGCAGGAACTTCTCATTGTAACATTTGTTAATGTCTGTTATGTACTTCACTGATAAAGATTCTAGTTGTCAACTGATGTACTATGTTCTTCATCTGTAAATATGTTGTAAGTAATTGCTATGTTAAATTGTTAATTGCTATGTAATCCAATGTAACTACTGTCTGTTTATTTTACTGTGGAGCTTTTCTCCCCGAGCCTCCACTGAAAATGGACCTACGTCCAGTCGGACACTCCCGGTCAACAAATTTAAATAAATAAATAAATGTCTAGGCAACATTAGCAACTACCAAATCAAACACTTAAAATGTAGCTGAAAGCTAGAACAGTATATATTTTTTCTTAAACAACCCATGGCAGATACTGAATACACGTAGTTACCGCTCTATACTACAGAGGAAAGGTGCTGTCTTCTTCATAAAAAGTCCATTTATTGGTTATTATCCTCTATAGGGTTTTGGGCGGTTATCTTCACAAGCACCTTTATCAAGTAGTTTTGTTGGAGCTAATGTTTTCCTGGAAATCATTAATGTGATTTCTTTATAAGGAGAATGACCTCATTATGACCATGTAGTATCTCAACCTGAAACTAAGTAACCTGCTGTTTTCTTTCTCAATTAAATGAATTTACTTGCACTTAAAAATTACAATTTACATTTTGACCATGCATGTCTAAAATAAAGAGGAAAACTACCAATAGCTTAAAACTACCAATAACGTAAATCTATAAACTCACTAAAGACTCCATTGTATTCCACTGGCAAGAGGTCCTCCAAGAAGAGTGCATTAGTAATGTTTGTAGCATACAATGCTGAAAATGTAAGCAGTTTTGAATTACTGTTCTCAAGTACACTTGATAATTCTGCCTTAACCAATAAATAATGACAAGGAACAGCTCATGAACTATATTATTTAATTGAATCTGCATTAAAAAAGAAATTGATACATTTTATACAATAATTTCTGATCCTGAAAATAATGTTAAGTAACTTAAAAATGTTTTAATTGCTTTTGATGACGTGTCTTTGTAATAGAAATCTAAGCGGTCTGCTATAAAGGACTGCTATAACAACATGGTTCAGAAGTCAAATTTTGTAAATGGATCAGATAAATTGATCATAACAGTAATCTTTTTGCTAGAAGGAATATCATGTAGAGACAATATCATTCAGGAGTTGGTAGATGATTGTACACAAAAGAGCTTTAACCAAGCAGTTAATATATTTTCTCAAGTAAAAGGCCTAGCTTCATCCTTGCCCTTGTACTTGATAGACCTAATACATGACACTATACCCTGTGCACCCTCCTAATCTATGTCCCTAGCAAGTGTTCATAAATCTTTGGAGAGAAGTAGACATACTAAAAGTGACACCTGCAGCTATGAACTATGCACTACATCTAGAAGGCTTCAGTCTGAAGACTGGTCCTGACATACCACAAGAAGCAAGGCAGAGAAGAACAAAGATGACTCTACCATACGTCTCAACTGTCCAGATTTTTACATAATGTCCAGATTTTTGCCTGATATTTTTGGTCTGTTCCTCATAAAATTTGTTGTTTTCTGGATTTTTGTGGCAGATTAGTGAGGATATGCTTCACTAAGTAATGACAGGTATATGAGTTTCAGACTTAATATCCTCCAGAAAATGCATGGTAACACAAGACCTTTTATTCAAGCAACATTTGAAGTTTATAAGAGCAATATTTAAAATTTGTCCCTATTTTTAGGGCTTTGTCCTCCTATTATTTTTGGCCATGCTATTTTTTGTGCTAAGAGGGTGATAGCTAGTGACTCTAGTCATTTAGAGGTTAGTCCTTAAAGATATCCAGTTTAAAAGTTCTCATCCTGTAACTGCTACCTTTTTTATGAAAAGGAACAGATTACAAGGTCCTAAATCTAGGGCAGTTTTCATAAAGTTTACCACCAACATTTTAACTGAACATTGTTTATAATATTTATCTTGCCTACTCTATTAGTTATTCACCTATTGAACCAGAGGGCATTTATTAATCATTACTAGATCTAAGTGTCTGAAAATGCACCCACCTTCATTTATACCACAGTTAAATAGGGTAAAAAAGATATTTCTAAACTGTGGCAAACAAATAACTGTTATAATCAAATTAAATGACATTTAATACTAGCATTTCCTCTACAGTCATCTAGATTTATATGACCAATTCTTAATTAATTATACATTATGCACTTTCTAATATTCATAAACAAAGGAACAGTCATTTATTATCATTAATTTTTGATATAATCATTTGAGCAAAATAAATAAATAGACATGGCACCTGTGAATGAAGTGTAAACAAGATAGTATGTTTGATGTTATTGTATAAATGATTCATCTTCATGTCATTATGATAATGACATTTCCTTCAGACATCTGCTGTATCCAATTGCTAGCAGTAAGCTAGATTAAACTTCATTATACTTGCACTAGATTGAGTTAAAGGGATTCTTTGCTGCTAAATAATACACAGTTCTGTTACAGGAGTATTTTCTCCGAACACATATAGTGGGCATGATATCTAGAATTACATTTAACTGCTTTTGAATTAACTGTTTTTTCATTGCGTAGTTTTTGTATTCCATATATAGCAGCATACATCATTTGTGGGTCTTTGGTACCTCTACTTGTTTTAGTATTCAATACATTGTGCACTTCTAGGGCACCAGTTTCTTAACTAGAGGTTTATCATTTGGATTTAAAGGCTAAATTAGAATAAATTAATGACGCATCTGATGAACTCAAGTGGTTAAGATGTAGCCAGTCTAAAATGCATTAAAGTAAATGATCACCACTTGCAATGAAAAATAATGTAATACTTTATAAACAGTATGGTTTCAACTTAAATATTCATGTACATGAAAGATTGATTATGGTGACTACAAATTATCTAGCAGGTACAAATGTCTTTTCGGGCAAGTAATATTCATCTAGCTCTATAGTCTAAAGATAGGCAGGTTCTTGCATTGATAAGCAATATATTATGTATCAGTCTGGGGAAGGTACTCTCTATCTTGCTCCCCTGTAGCAGTGTGCTCCAGGTTTGTCATAGCATGTTTCTTTCAGTACATATTTTCTTTTTTAATGTGATGCTATGAGAAATTAATAATATACGTCACACTGTTTTTATCCTATAATATTTTCACAGTTCCATGGTGAATTTCTGCAGTTATAAAGGGATGTGGTACACTTTTGACATGTAAATCATCACTCTTCTATAAGGTGTACTGGAATGATAGCATGAATGGTACAAGTCTTATTGTCACTATTAGTGAGGTTACAGCCCAAGTTCTAGAATCCTAGTTCTTTATTCAATTGCATGTTGGTTATGAATTTGTGATGTACTTGTGTGTATTAAATATCCTAATATTATCTTAACCTGAACTTTTGAATATGTGCAATTGCCCATATTTACATTGGCAAACAAGAACTGTTGTTTATATTATGCTTCATTAGGAACAATTACTTGCTTACTAATAAACATTAGGCCTGCACTTTTCAAATATGCATGTAGATTGGATTTGCTGCACCCCCCCTCACATAGTCTACCAAAACCAGTGTGGATATACTGAGAAACTCACAGTCTATAATTTTATATAATAATACTTTGCAAGAGATTAAGAACATTTTTACTGCATTTGAATCATTATGGTGGATGGTGTTATTTCAACCATTCAGTTACACTTACCTTGCTCTGACTCTTCTTCTCATTGTGTTTTTTTTCAGAATGGTAACTCTGATATCCACTCCATATACTATTCTCACATATACTGAGCTTTATAATCACTCTGTATATAATGTCACATTTCTATTGCCTTTATACCATTAGGTCAACTCTGATATACTCTTTGTATATAATACATGCATATATTGCATTTTGTCATTTACTCTGTATATATTATTGTGTATCTATTGTGTTTATCTATAGGCTGAGACTGAAATAGATCCAATGAGATCAGTTCTCTACACCAGTTTGCAAATTCAAAATCCAATAAAGTAATACAAATGCTGGTAGGAATTCTGTGGCATGCTGTCTTTACTTGAATGAACTGGCCATACCCTCAAGATGACTGAATACATGAACGAATAACCTGAAAAAATCAATTTACATTAAATTAAAAAATAACTCATGCATGTAGCAATTGGTAGCCATTAGGCTTTATTTATTAAAATGGAACTCACAATTGATAAAATTCCTGATGAACCATTATTTTTTATGACTTGTGTCTATAATCATGTAAACAAAATGATATCATAGTTATAGCCATTAAATAACCATTGAATGAAATAAATGATCTAATCATGTGGAAATATAATTGGAAATAGTTATAACTTCACAAAATGTTTTATTAGTAGTATCAGTAAATGGAGTTTAGTGTCTGCTGTTACCTATGGCAATCATTTATTATTTATAGAAGACCAGGTAAAGTACTTTTGCCCAGCAGTAAACAATATTTGTATAATAATAATGTCTATTTGGTTGCACAACCAATATGATTATTCATTAAATAATCGATTAATTTCCCATATATTAATGGACATACGGTACTTAAATGCTTTATTCCATGGATGGGTCTCTTCAAATTATGTTATGATCCCAATTATTATCATTAAGGGTAATACATAATCATCAATTATGGGATGAATAAAGTCAAGCTATAGCCAGATGGAATAGGTTATTTTTGAGCACAAAAAGGGAAACTGACTAGGCTTGAAATGGCTCACTAAGGCAGCTTGCCTAGTACTGATCGATGAACCTATGATTTAGACCAGTTATTTTAATAACATTATATGTACTCAGTAATAGACCCATTAAATCCTTTTAATCCTATTCTCTGCAATCCCTTTGGTATTCCCATTTACTTACTCCTACAGGATGATCCAAAGATAGTAAAAATATGCTTTGCAGAAAGTAGGAGTTTGTTTTACAGTGAAAAATGTTTGTGTGAGATATTGGTCATGTCAGCAAGTCCTTTTTATGTTGCAGTATAAATTTAGTTCCCTTGATCTTATTATCTTGTTTTCTGTTGCTATCAGGGATTTTAAACATTTTGAGTTAACTAGGAAGTTTGGACCTGAGTGCTTTTTTTTAATTTATTTATTTTTTTATTTGAGAAATCTTTGGGTATTTTTCAAGCAATGTTAGGTATTTGGAAAGATGCATACCTAAGAGAATATTGTGTTCCAGTATAGCATTAATCAGGGATGATGATCCATTTGCCTGAAAGGAGATGCTCTTGGTAAAGAAAAAATATATAATTTACCTGACCATTACACAGCTTTCTATTGGAAATGAGTATTGGGTGGCTATTAAAATGCAAATATTACTCAAAACTATAATCTGACATCCCGCTACTTTACAAATATATGTAACCTCTTAATCCTAGTGATTGGGTGATTTATGACTCCAAATGGACCTTATACCACTAGCTAAAATATGCGTTAATTGAGGGTTAACTGGAGAATATATATCAGTTTTAATAACTTTGCCATTTATCTATATGCTCTTTTGTCACTTAAAACAAGTGTTGCTGGTATTACATAAAACATACGTGAATAAATATAAAGTTTTTAAATAACTGAGGATTATCTGCTCTAGTAAGTATTACAAAACTCTGTTTTCTCAAATGGCACAATTATATATATTAGACACTGAAGAATCAATCAGTTTATATCTGTTTTGATTACTTGTTTAATTGTATTAATGTGATATCAAAGATTGTTTGATATTTTGTCAGGTCTACAAATTATAGATCTGACATATCTAGCCGTGTTTTGAATGTTGACAAAGATTCTGAAATATATAACTAAATATAACATCCGTTTATTTGCATGTACAATTCCTTGCAGATTGATTAACTAGAACTTAAACACCAATTATCTAGACATGCTAATGATGTGCAATTAGAACTAGTATATGTAGACTAGCCATCACTAATTATATTTGTCAATTTATCTTTTTTAAGTAGTTTGCTTTATTTTATTTTGCTTTTGTTTACTAGGTGTGTCCAACTGGGTTTATGGTAAAAAACTACTTGCAGCAAAAGCCTAGTGAGAAAAGCTACAACATATTACAAACATTTTTGACAGATATTCAGTAATATATATGAGCGCACATTAAATTATATACAGTAACAACACACATTTGCTAAGTGGAGTACACTGAAATGAAAGTAGAGTCAATTATTACAATATAAATATTCTTATGCATTAGTAGTGGATGTTGAACAGTGAACATCTGTAGAGGTATAGTAGTGTGTTTCTCAGATGGATAATAGATCATGTGATTGATGCTTAGAAATTTAAATAAATGGATGTGAGGGAAGGGACTAGGCTCATCATAAGGTTCTAGTTGTAAGTACTTTGTTGTGGTTATTTACTTGTTAGAGCTGGTATAAATATTATGAGTGTTTCTGTTATGTTATGGTTTACATTTGTTATCAGAGCTCTTAACCTAGCTCTAGCAGAAGATGTTGGGGTTAGGCCAAGAGGAATAGTGCAATTTGCATGGGATTTTTGAAGGTGTTATGTTTCATCATATATACGTCTTATATTATTTTTTGTCAAATATTTTATGATATTACTGTTATGTTGCAAGCTGACTAAGCATTTGTTTAATCATATGATTCATACAACCTTTTTATCAAGTATGAGGTTCAGTATGATAAGTTTATCACATTGTGAATGTGATATACCTTGTTGGACTACTTATATTAAGAAATTGTGCAGATAAAATTTGTATCATGCTATCTCAGTGTGGTATTCAGATTTCACCAAAAAGGAATCTTTTTAACATATACTTGATCAAATGGACACCATAATACAGGAGACATGTATACAAGTCGCATGTGCAAGTGGCATAATTTGATGAATATAAATGCAAATGGCTTTCCAGTATTTTTGCTCCTTATACTTCTGACAGAAAAAAATGGTATAGCAATTGAATCAAGAGATATTTTCCTTTTATAGCTATGCAAGTTATCATAGATGATAGGTTTATTATTATTGACTGAAACAGAGTCATCCCTGCTAAACCACAAGTAATGGCTTCATTATATGCACTATGTAGTGATAATCTTTATTCAGAGCTTTACTATAAAGGCTCACCTAGACTCTTTTACACTTTGCTGTGAGGGAAAGGTTTAGTTTGGTTTTTATTTTCTGTAATTTTTATTACTTTATTGCCTTTTTCTATTTTGAATACTGTGATCTGTTTTCTTCACCTTGTGTTTTACTTGTATTCTGCTTTTAACTGCATATTAAAACTTGAAAAGAGACCACAGCTCTGTCTCTTGTGAGTCAGGCAGAAATAATTTTTCCCATCCTCCCACCCAGTTACTGTTGTGTTCTTAAACACAACTGTATTTCTAGTTGCCTGCCCTTTATGTTACTTTGGGTCTATATTATGATATCGCACACTCAGAAGAGCGAATGACACATAATCAACCCCATGTAAGCGAAGGTTTGCAATGTCAAAACATCAGAACAGTAATTTTTTCCAAAGAAAAAAAAATCTCTGTTCCGAGGAAAAACAAAACTATAAAACAGTTCATAATGTGGGGGGCAAACCTGCCCACACCCCCTAACTTAAATATACCAACTCCAAGATTGCACTACAGTGCCAAAAATGCAAAGTAATGAAAGTGGCCAAATGAATTCTTTCCCAGGGAAAGAATTTGCAAAAAAGCCACTTTGTTATTTTGCCTTTTCACACTTTTCAGTTCGACAAAGATGCATTCGACAACTTGTGTCTGCGACAGCATTATAGGGAGCCATTAATTTGACCATATATCTTATTTCCTCCCTGCTCTTACTGGCTTGTGTAAGCACAAAATTATCATTTTGTGAAATCACTCCCCTTCAACTATTTAAATGTATTGGCCATCCTACTGTATTCCATAGTACCAGAATACAAAAGTGACCACACCTTTCAATCTATCTTGCTGTTTTAAAAATAGTGACTCTCCACTAAAAACTTAACTTTTTAGACAGGTAAAACTTAAGTTACCTACTTTCACATCTATGTCCTCTAGTGCACACTGCGGTGTTTAGGATAAACCATTTTCTTCATCTTACCTTTAAGCATCTATTGCAAGACAACAAGTTATTGGAGAGCCCACATTCTGCGTCTCAGTAGTCATCTTGGGATTAGTGCTTCTGTTTTCTCCTGGTGAGAGAAGGAGTGCAGTTACATTATTTCCTGGAGACTGCTGATCATCAGAAAGCTTAATAACTGCTTTGTAGGTGACAGCTTGGAATCCATGCTTATATTCTGATCATGGTGAGAGTAGGAGCAGAGTGCATTGATTCCTGACTCTTTCTGGTTGGGGTCCCTGTGACTAGCACTTGCTCTAAAACCTGCTGAAAAGCACTAGGAAACCTTAAACTGATGCAAGTACTCAGCTCTCCTTGTTAATATGGAGAAATTAATTATAGGCACTAAACATCCTAAAACTGCAAAGTACCTTGCCAAGATAAGTGAAAACAGCTCTTGTACTTTACAAAAAAAATAAATAAATAACCAGGCATGTCCAAGGGTCAGCTTCTGGTGATTTGTCCAGTCCACCTGGTGAATCTGGGCATACAGGGGCAACACAGCAATTGCCTCATGTACACAGACAACCCTCTCCTCCTACCACCCAACAATACAACATGTGAGAGCTGCACTTACATAGCCAAACTGGAAGGAAAGCTCTCTCCAGCCAAGATTGTGCTAGACAATCAAGAGGAGAATGTTAATACCTGCACTACACCTCAAGCAACACATAGCCCTTCAAAATCCTCACCACCAACACCCACACATAGCAACACTAAACCCACATATGTGGAGGCTATTAACATCAACCTTCCCAAACAACAAGGACCTCTGTAACTGAAATGCAAACAAACACCAATCACAACCAAAGTATCACATAGCTCACAACACTAGTGTGCCACCCAACAACAGCCCCTAAGGCAAGACAACATACACAACACTTTAGTCATAGGTGACTCTATAGTCAGGCAAACTGATGTCCCACTCACCAGTCTGAACAAGGAGAAAATTACAGTCTGCTGCCTGTTGGGTGCCAGGATCCGCCACATAATGCATGCACTCAAGTCACTCCACAACAAGTACAAATACGACTGTCATTGTCCATGTTGGAGTGAATGACTTGAGAGGTACCTCTCTGGACTACATGAAAAGAGACATGGAAGAGCTCTTGGATCATGTGGTCCAGGCAGGTATGACTCTAGCCCTGAGTAGCATCCTGCCTTCACCCAGAATGATACCACAGTATAAGGACAAAAATGATTGACTTCAACAATTGGCCAAGCTTCTGGTGTCATTCAAAGGGGATCCAGTATCTGTCTGCCTGGGATGACATGAACGACAAACCACGATGCTTTGCCAGAGATGGCCTGCACCTATAGCCCCTGGGATTCAGGTTACGGGCTAAGGCTATAGCCACCCCTATAGTGACTTTTTTAGGAAAGGCAAAAAGGACAAAACCACCACTGTAACAGGTACAAGTATGCAAAATCTGAAGGTAATGCTACTCAATGCTAGAAGTTTAAACCTCAAAATGCACTCTCTTGATGCACTCCTAAAAATGGAGAACATTGATATCTGTGCAGTAACTGAGACCTGGTTCAAGGCTCCAGAGAGCACCCCTCCAATACCAAGCTACAACTCTTACCACACTTTTTGGCCATCAAACCAGGACCGAAACAATAAAGGTGGAGGAGTGTTCATATTCACCAAGGATATTCACACCTCCAGGCTAGTTGCCCAACACAATGCATCCGAAATTCTCCAGGTGCAACTAACACTAGGTAAGACTGCAATCCAAATTGTAGCTTGCTACAGATCCCCCACCATGCCACAAAATTCTCACTACACCTTTCTAAACATACTGTAAAATATTAAGATACAACCAAACACCCTAATACTGGGTGATTTCAACTACCCTGCCATTAACTGGGAAAACTACTCGTGTACCAACACCTTTGCCCAACAGTTCTTGGAATTCATAAATTCCAATGCCCTGGATCAACTAATCTATAGTCCCACCAGGGACTCCAATATCCTTGACCTCTTCATTACCAACATGGGAAATCGATGCTCCACACCAGTGGTCACCCCCTCGTTGGTTAGGTCTGGCCGTAAGCTAATCACCTTTGGCATCCGCATCCCATCCCCATCCCCAGTTAGGAAACATCTGCAAAAGTCTTCTCCAAGGCCAACTTCATGCTACTCAAGTCAGAAGTGACAAACTTCATGACACCCATGCAAACGGGAACTGAACGTTCGACTACCGAATCCTACACTAAAGCACTGTACAAGCTCATCCACTCGTGCATGAATCGTGCCATGCCAAATAGAACCGAGATGCTCTCCTCCAAAAAAGGAAGCCAATCTGGTGGTCCCCTCTCACAAACAAACTATATAACAGAAGGAAAAAACTGTTGCAGAAAAGAGTAAAATCCCAGGATGCAAAAAACTCCCTTACCAGCCTCAGTAAGAAGCTGAGATCCCTCAAAAAATCCTCCAAATCGAGTTATGAAAATAAAATTGCCAAAGATTCCAAAGACACCCACCAGGCATTATATAGTTATGTCAAGAATCTAAATGCAATTCTCAGATCTGCTCTGAGCTGCAACAGAATGGCATTAAATATACTTAACCCAAGGACATTGTCAATATCCTGGCAGATTGATTCAGTGCCAACTTTGCCCCCCTCTCACCCCCTAAAGGGCCCATCTCAATGAAGAAAGATTGCCAAATTCCAGTAATCATTGCCACACAGGTAAAAACCTCACTCTCCAAAGCTAAGAATACAGCATCCATGGGACAAGATGATATCCCGGGCTGTGTACTACATGAACTACAAAATGAACTGGCACCTCACCTAAGTGTCATGTTTAATCATAGCCTCACCCCAGGCTTCGTGCTCACTGAGGGGCACACAGCTACAGTTATCCCACTCCACAAGGGGGGATCCACCTTGGATCCTGTGAACTACCATCCCATCAGTCTGACGAGCCTGGTCTGCAAGGCCATGGAACGTAGTATCATGGAACTTATAAACAAAGACATTGGCAATCTCCAAACACTGGATCCTACCCAGTTTGGATTCGTGAAGGGCCGATCATGTCTCCTGAACCTAATTGACCTCTTTGAATCAATCTCCAGAACCATGGACAAGGGTAAGGCAGTCCACACAGCCTATCTGGACCTCACCAAGGCCTTCAATACCATCCCCCACTCTGGAATCATAGATAAACTTACTAAGCTGGGCATAAATCCCTACATCACTTGATGGTTTGCCAACTGGCTTACTGACAGAACCCACACTGTAAAAGTAGCCAACTCCAAATCCAGCTCCAGACAAGTGGAATACCTCAGGGTTCAGTCCTGGGACTGCTCTTGTTTGGCATCTACTTCTCTGAAGTACAGGCCAACACTGAGGGACTCTAACTAACAAAGTTTGCAGATGGCTGCAAACTGGGAACCATTATCGAATCCCCAAATGATGTGGATATTCTAAAAAAGAGCCTTGCACAAACAGATGCTTGGTGCCAGAGCCATGGGCTTAAGCTCAATGCCAAGAATTGTATAGTTGTCCCCTTTGGGAAAAAACATGTACCCATGAATTACAACATAGGTGGCAGTACATTAAACACCAATGTGTGATAAGATACTTAGGAACACAGGTGGACAGTGGTCTCACCTTCGATAACCACATCGCCACAACAGTCAGAAAATCCTTTTATGTGGCACTCCTCATCACTAAGGGCTTTTCATCCAGAAAAAAGGAGGTCATTGTCCCACTGTACTCATCCCTAATTAGACCCATTATAGAATACAATGACCCATTTAGTATGTACCTCACCAGACATCTGCAACAACTGGAAAGGCCAAAGAAACACCTCACTAAAAGTACCACAGGCCTAAAGCAGATGCCCTATGCTGACTGTCTAAAAAAACTCCAGCTATACTCTGTGGCATATCGTCTACTCAGAGGCAATCTCTGCTTAACATACAAGGCCATGTCAAACCCAGAGCTGTTGGACATGCTACACTTAAAGAAATCCCAATCCATCAGAGCTACATGCTCCAGGGACCTAAACCTTGTCATCACAATGAACAAAACATGCTGGAAGGATAGGTTCCTGACCCAGAGACTCCCCATACTCTGGAATAGACTGCCAATACACGTCAAACAGAGCGCCTCCTTGGCCCTCTTCAAAAGAAATCTTGTCGACTGGATGGGAGATAGGACATTTTGCCCCGGGAATCACGTCAGTCGCCCTGCTAGACAGGGGTCCAGGGAAGTAAATGTTGTGGGAAGAAATAGTCAGGGAATTGTTATGGTTAGGCTTGTATAGGCCATAGAGCCGATAGCCTAGTACATAGGTTTGTACTAGGCTATCGGCTCTATGGCTAGGCTTGTATAGGCCATAGAGCCGATAGCCTAGTACAAACCTATGAACCTATGAGATTTTTTTGATACATTTTTACCCTTTGGAAACCTTGACTTTTTCCTGGCTAGGAACTTGAAATTACCTTTGTGTTAGGAATATGTGGTTAGGATCTGAAACTACCTCAAACAAAAAGAGATATTATTTTCTAAAAAAAATATATATATATATATATATAAAATACATAGAGAGAGAGAGAGAGATCCTCAAATCTTGATGGTGAAATTTTTCCTTTCTTCTTTTGCTGATGTTTTTCAAAGTCATTAGGTAAATATGACTAATGATACTAAACCGGGCCATGTTAGTAAATGTTAATTTGCCTATATCAATAAAAGTGTTGAAAAAAAAACTGGACCATGTTTATTCTCAAATTACTTCATAATGCATCTTTGTTTTAAACTTTAAAAAGGCCATAAATTCCTAATACAATAGAGAGTCAAACTGCGATTTCATTATGAACATAATTTTATTTAATCTCATTTTTAAGCATAATTAAGATAATTATTCATCAGTTGTCATAATATAGGCAACAATTGGAGGTACTTTAAGAAGGATCATAACTAATGATGCCTCTTGCGTAAATAAATACAGCATGAAGACGCTAAATGCATAGAGCAAATGATTAGAAAACTGGATTTATCAGAAGCATTTGATGTTTTCAAATATTCAACTTTAACTTCCAGTTATGATAAAGTAAAAGCTTTACAAGATGAAAATGATCGATTTTGAAACCAAAGTCTTTGCTGAATATTCCTTTTCAGTTGTTTGGATGTACAAAAACTTAATCATAGGCCCAGTAACATCATTTCAATTAAATAAATTTATTCCCATAATAGCAAACCACAATAATACTATGGAATATATAGTTTTGTTTTAGTAAGGACTTGAAAGTGATACGTTTCAATGCCTGCATTACATACGTTGAGAAGGTGTTTCAGAATTTACCTGTTGAGTTTTTGACTTTGTAGTGAGTTTATTGGCTGACTACAGATCTCTACCTGGAAGAAATAAATATCTGTATTCTCAGCTGATGAGCTGTCACAATTACAGATACTAGCAATATACTGTATACATTATAGGACAAGTGCATTTATCAGAAATAGAATCACATTTATTGGCCAAGTATGCATGCATACAAGGAATTTGACTCCGGTTTCAGTGACTCTCCAAGTATGAATTATATAAATGACATACATACAACTATTAAGAACAAGACAGATGATATACATGCCACTATTAAGAGCAAGACAAAAAAGTAAATAGACATATATGTACATAAACATACAAGGTGCAAAGTGCAACTCAAAGCAAGAAATACTGAAATAAACTCTGAAAGAAAAACGCATCAACAATATGCAAACAATACTGCAGAATCCTTGGAGGCTTGGGAAAAAGAATACTCCAACATAATAAGCTGAGTTAAGCATTTATGAACTTGATGGCCTGTGGAAAAAGACTGTTCTTTTGTCTGCTTGTTTTGGTGCGTATTAATCTATAATGCCTGGCTGTTGGTAGTAGTTCAAAAAGATGGTGACCTGGATGTGAAGGGTCAGTGATGATCTTCCCTGCCCTTTTCATTATTCTGGACTAGTACAGGTTCTGAAAGGATGAGAAACTAGCACCAATGATATTTTCAACAGACCTGACTATTTGATATAACCTATTTTTGTCATGATTAGATGGAGATCCAAACCACAATGTTATGGATGAGCTGAGAATAGACTCAATGATTGCTGTATAGAACTGAATCAACAATTCCTGTGTGAGGATGAACTTCTTCAGCTGTTGCAGAAAGTATATTCACTGTTGTGTCTTTTTATGATGGACCCTACATTGGTCTCCCACTTCAAGTCCCAGGAGATTATAGATCCCATAAACTTGAAGAATTCCACAACTGTATTAAATATAAAGAGAGCAGGTAATATTGTAGTACCACTCCTAAAGTCTACTGTCATCTCCACACTTTTAAAAGTGTTCAGTTCCAGGTTATTGTGACTGCACAAAGGGCCAGCTGCTCAACATCCCATCTGTATGCAGACTCATCACCATTCCTGATGAGTCTGATGATAGTTGTATCATCTGTGTATTTAATAAGTTTGACAGAGTGGTCCTTAGAGGTGCAGTCATTAGTATAGAGGGAGAATAGCAGTGGGGAGAGCACACATCCCTGGGGGGCATGTGTATTGATTGTGCGATAGCTAGATGTAAATTTCCCCAGTTTCACTTGCTGTTTCCTAGGGTCTATATTAAATCAGCAAATGTTTAAAATAGCGAATGCTGATTTATCGAACCTTTAAAAGTGAAAGCTTGAAATCCCGAAGACACAGAACAGGATTTTTTTCCCAGGGAAACAAAATCGCTGTTCCACAAAAAAAAAAAAAAATCTTCAAAACACTAAATAAAGTGGGGTGCTTCACCCCCCACCCCACTGATGTGGGGGGCTGTACCCCGCACACCTCCCCCCTACTTAAATATACCAACTGTGAGATTACATCACAGTGGAGGAAATGGCAACATCCCAAACACAGCCCAGCGATTTCTTTCCCTTGGAAAAAAAATCGCTGTTCCGTGTCTTCGGGATTTCAAGCTTTCGCTTTTAAAGGGTCGATACATCTGCATTTGCTATTTTAAGCATTTGCTGATTTAATATAGACCCATTTCCTACTGGTTAGAAAACTGGTGATCCATTGAGAAGTGGAAGCGGGAACAGAAAACTTGAAGAGTTTCAAGTGAAGAAGTTCTGGAATTATTGTAATAAATGCAGAGCTGAAGTCCACAAACAGAATTCTTGCATATGTCCCTGGGTTATCAAGCTGTTGCAAGATATAGTGCAGTCCCATATTAACTGCCTCATCCACTGACTGATTCTCTCAATAAGCAAACTGAAGAGGGTCCAATGAGGGAGCTGTAATATCCTTCAAGTTTAGATGAAAACTATTTGAAAGATACTTGTGACTGCTTCTGAAATATGAACATTTTGAAAATTTTAGTTTTATATTGCATATTATATTCAATATTAGTTTTATATTCCATGACTCAGGGCACTCACTCCTCCTACCTGGACCTACTTGACTCCATCAAGGTACTCATAACACCCTAATCCTTGGTGACTTCAACTACCCCACCATAGACTGGGTGAGCTATTCCTGCACTAATGCACTCACCCAATGATTTCTTGACTTCATTAGTTCTAATGCACCACACCAGGGGAGATAACATTCTGGACTTGGTTCTCACTAACATAGGTGACCTCTGCACCAGTCCCATAGTAAGTTGTTCCCTGGTGAGATCAGATCATCTGTCTGTCTCATTTAAAGTTTCTATCCCTCCCACTCCCTCTCAGCCATAACCAGCCAAAACAAAACATACTCAAAAGCTGACTACAACATCCAACGGGAGGCTATCAGTAGCTTCACACCACCATCCCCCTCAGAGGATGCAGACACCTATGCCGAACAGTTTCCCAATGCAGTTTAAAAGCACCTGTACAACTGAATGGACTCAGCCATACCCAGCAGAACTAAAACTAGCTCATCAAGGAAACACACACCTGTCTGGCGGACATCCTCTATCAACAGGCTTTATAACAAAAGGAAGAAACTGTTGTCCAAGGGTAAAAAGACACACATTTCCAATTGGAAAAACTCCTTCCTTAGCCTCAACAAGAAAATTCGATCACTAGTGAAAATCTCCAAATCCAGTTATGAATTGAAACTAGCCTCCAAAACAAAGGGAAACCACAAAGTCTTCTTCAGTTACATCATGAACCTCCATGACAAAGCCCATGTCTGTTCCGAATAAGGACTTAATAGTGCCACTTACTCTGATCCTGTTGCCTTAGCCAACCTGATTACAGATAGCTGCAGCACAAACTTCACCCCCTGTCCCCCCCAAACATCTGTGCTCCATATCCGTAAGTCTAACTCTTCATACATTACCCGCTCAAAAGGCCTAAATCTAATATGTGACATTAATAAAACCTGCTGGAGAGACAGGTTTGTCTCCCAGAGGCTGCTCTGTCTGTGGAACAGACTTCTCATATACATTAAACAGAGTACCTCACTGACCCTCTTCAAGTGCAACCTTGATGAGTGGATGGGAAACCACAAATTTGTTCAAGGATTTCCACCTGTGTCTTTCATTGACAGAGGTGACAGGTGCTGACTGTGGTTTCTTTTTTGGGGATAAACTCTTGGTTCGGCTTGTAAGGGCCCCAGGGCCACTAGCCTAGTAACCTCCTATGATCCTATGATATAAACTGGAAGAAAAACAAGATACAAAATAGACCTTTCCATGAGTGATTTATGGATATTTCATTTTCTCAGGCCATGCATGTTGAAAAATGTTATTTGCATGAAATATTAATTAAGGAATCTGTTACTTGTGATGTTACTTCTGTGTGGATGCTGGTGTCATCACTGTCTTGCAGGCTGTATGGTGTATGGTTGCAATACCAAGTTTGTGTATGTTTGTAATCCCATGCTTGTGTAAGATGTGATACAAGGCTTGTATATGGTTGTAATACCATGCTTGTGTATAGTTGTGATACCAGGCTGTTGTATGGTTGTAATACCATGCCTGTGTATAGCTGTGATACCATGCTTGTGTATGTGATACTCACTTGTGGGATATGGCTGTATGTCCCTTTATTTTAACATATGTATTGAGGTACATTTTCATGCACAACATTTTCTTCCAAACAGAACTATGCCTTGTATGATTCACAAATGTAACTATAGTAGATCACTTAGATCAAAGTTAAAAAAAATCAGGCACAAGTCTGAAAATCTAACAGTCATTATAGTAGCTGCTCTGCCTTGTTTATGCTAGAAAAATATGTCAATTTATTCCTAAAGACATTAGCAATAAAGCCAACTTCAGGGTGTATATCAGACAAAACAGTTACTTTACCACCAGTTAGAATTGTCCATGACTTGGCTGCACATTATTTCACTCCTTCTAAACTTTCAATAACTAATGAGGTTTGGGAACAAACCAATTTGTCCAGGGACATCTTTAGTTAGAGGTTAGAATGAGTTAAAAGGGGTGGGATTTGTTGGGGGAGGAAGTTAAATTTAAGAAATCGAGGGAGGTTTGGTTAATCTTTGGAAGGGAAGGAATAATTTTCTAGGTTGAGGTTTACAGGAAGTGAGGTAGTTGTAGGGTTGGATTTAGGTGTTTTATGTGATGTAACTAGGAAGGGGAACCATATTTAGGTCAGATCTTGTCTGAGATGACCATTAGGTACTGCTGTGGTCAGGTAAGCCTTGGATTAATAGTTGTGTGCATGGAGGAGTTGGGTAATGCTTGGTAACAATGTATGCGTGCGTGTGTGTGTGTGTGTGTGTGTGTGTGTGTGTGTGTGTGTGTGTGTGTGTGTGTGTGTGTGTGTGCATGTGTGAGTGTGTGTGTGTGTGTGTGTGTGTGTGTGTTTGTGTGTGTGTTTTTTTTTTTCGAGAAATCAGGATACAGCCATGGGGGAGAGGTGTTCAGTATTGTAGGCAATGGTATGTGTGCTATTGTTCTGGCCTAGATATAAAGAAAAAAAAACTGAAGAGAGACGGTATTTTAGTCAGCCAGTAATTGTTAGGCTCACTAAGTCTAGGCATATACATTTACAATTTATTACCCATTCCTTTTGCACTCATATTTAGTGTTCCCCTCCCGGTCACAAGACATAGAGTTGGATTTTTTCATTCAGGCTTGTCTTACAGAGTTGGTTGGTGTTTTTTTTTCTAGTTACTTGGGGTGAGGAGCTATGCAATGGATTTTCTGCATTCATCAGTGGTTGTGGTAGGATGTTGCAGTTTTTTCCATCTTGTTCAGTTCAGTCAAAGTTGTGAAAGTCTTTTCACTTGTTCTGAGTTGGGCATAATAATGGTTGCCCTCCACACTTGTGTGGTGTGAGGCTAACTATTGGAGAGGAGGTGGCATGGATATACGAACGGTCAGTCTGCAGGTGCAAATTGGATAGTTAGTGTATTTAATGTAAGTAGAATAAGGATAGGGATTAGCGCAGGGAGAAATAAATAGGTAGGGTATTAAAGTAAGTTACCCATTCCATGTGTGCGGCAGGACAGGGATTTGCCTCCTCTTTTTGGCTGCTCTTTAATAATTTCAGATGTAATGTTGTCCAGAGTTTAGTTGGACATAGTATGTTAGAATACCCAGATTATGCCTCATATTTTGGTCTGTTCTCATGAAACTGTGGATTTGAGCCGGTCCCTGGTTGTGTAAGCATGCTGTTCTGAGAGCTAGATGGGGGTGGGGAGGCAAGATAATGATATGGCACGCATGCTGTATAATATGCATAACAATGTATAAAACTGGGTAGTTCATCATATTTATAAGTTGCAGAACAATATTTATCAAAGTGCCCCTATATTTTGTTGAGTAGTATGGTTTTAGGATGCCTTTCTTATGGGTTATTCAAGGGTTTTCAATTTTAGAGACATGCAGAAGTGTCATGAGCAGGGTCAGGATGAAACAGTCCATGGCAAGAATAGTGTAGAGTTGTCTGGGAAGAGCGTGGGGTCATCTGTGGAAGAGTTTGAATCATTCTCTCAAGCTGTGTCAGATTTTGGCATATGGCTGTTAGACTGGTTAGTTGCACAGGCTTTTTGATAAGGGGCACTGGACAGTTTTTCTAACCCCTCACATTCCATCCTCAGTTAAGGAGAAGATTTGGAGGGGAGTATATGTTGATGTTTTTGAATTGATTGATGCAGAAGTGGGTACAGCAATTGGTGGCATCAGAAATGGATAATAGCAAGGACCTTTTGGTGTCTTTAGTGATGTTGGGGAGGAGAAGAGTAGGTAAGCTGCGACCTAGGATGTGGGATAATTGGGTGGTAGGTTTTGTGTACTACATGGAAATTTGGTTGAAGAATGATACTTCTTTGGCTTTACCACTCCTGGCCTACTTTATTACAATTTGGGAGGCTCAACGTTTGTGAGCAGGGACTGCTTGGTTGTGGTATGAGCAGAGGTTTCTAAGCAAAAAGCACCTAATCAAACTCTCCACTGGGAGGTTAGACATTTGGACGTATGGCTAGCTACTATGATGGATAGCTGTGGGGTGGTTAGCAGAGGGTGAAGAATAAGGGTAGAAGGGGGAAGTATGTATGGCTTTTAATGCAGGACATTGCTCATGGGTAAAGTGTAGGTTGTGGCATGCTTTTTGCAAATATCTGGAGAGTCATTCTGTGGTGCAGTGAGGTCAGTGGGAGGTTAATTTGGTGACTCCAGTTTCACATTCTACTGATGTGGGTGTTTTACCTTCTTCGTTTCAGTGGTTTCAGAATCTCCAAGGTAGGGGAACTTTCCAGGGCTATTGGGTTTCCTTTCAGGGGGCAAGGGGACAGTTGGGGTGGATGCATTTTCCCATTATGTTGTAAGTATTGGGGCTTATGCTCCACCAATTTTCCAATTCTTCTCTTAAGGATGAAATAGCTGAGTGCTTTTCTTGGGTGGTTTCTATTAAATCAAGGGTGTTGGAGGAAGGGGTAATTTGTAAGAATTTGTGATCTGTACGAGGGAAGGATAATATCTTTGAAAGTTTGGTGGAGATGAAACGGTAGCTGAGTAGGTTGTTGGGACCTTTTGATAGCCTCCCCAATTTGTGTTTTTTTAAGATTTTACCATTGGTCTGGTTCCCAAGAAGGTGGCATGCAAGTTCCATCTGATTCACCATTTGTCATACCCAGAAGGAAACTCCATTATTGACTTTATTCCAATTGAGGATGCCAAAGTCAGTTATGCATCTTTGGATGACACCGTGAATGTTATTCAGGTGTTTAAGGATCTGTGGTTGGTGAAGATGGACACTGAATATGCATTTCATCTATTGCCAGTTCGGTAGGAGGAGTGGCAATTATTAAATAAGGTAGTTGGGAACAATTTTTACTTTGATATGGCTATGCCAATGGGATGCTCAGTAGCCTGCTCTGGTTTTGAGAAATTTAGCACTGTACTCCATTGGATTTGGCAGCAGCAGGTGGATACGCAGAGGGTGGTGCATTACTTGGATGATGTCTTGATAGTAGATGAGGGGTTTGGGGGAAGGATTGTGAGAGTTTCTGGGAATGTGAAATGATCTGGTGGTCCCATTGGCTAGGCAGAAGTTGGAAAGCCCAGCTAAGGCATTGCTTTCCTTGGGTTTCTTGGGTTTCTTGGTGGATGCAGAACGTGGATTGTTTTGCTTGCTGGTGGATAAGTTAGCTCATTTGATGGAGAAGATTGGTAGGGTGGCATGCAAGCATAAGCTGCAGATAAGGAAAGTTATGGAGCTTTTAGTGCTACTAAATTCTGCATGTTGGGCACTTCATCCAGTCCATATTTTTTGTAGGTCAGTGGCTTTTATGTTAAAAGGAGGGAAGAGCAAACATCACTGGGTCAGGATTAGCAAGTTGGTGTGGGCTGATTTGACACTTTGGTTGTCCTTTTATGAGCAGTTTAATGGTGTTTCCTTTTGGCAGATGGATTGGGTTGGCCAAGGGGAAATGCAGTTGTTTGCAGATGCAGCCGGAGATATCAGAATGGGTATTTTATTTACTGGGGAATGGTTTGCAGCTCATTGGTCAGCAGATTGGAAGGATGGATGGAAAAAGGATGTTTCGTTTTTGGATTTAATGCTAATCTGAGCTGCATCAGTAGTTTAGCAGGAGTGGTTAAGAGGAAAGAGGGTAATTTTTAATTAGGATATTATGCAGTGGTGTGAGTTTTGCAAGCAAAGACCACAAGATCTAAATTGTTGTTGTTAGTTTTATGTAAGTTGGTTTTGCAGAGTTTGTTAATAACTTTTTTTACAGGTATGCATGTGGCAGGGGTTAAGAATGACATTGCTGACAGTTTGTCTCTATTTCAGTTTTCCAAGTTTCAACCGAGAGCAGATCTAAAAGCAGATCAGTTAGAAAAGGACATGCAGGTAGTTCTTGGAAAGACAGGAGTGATGGTCTTTGTCCAGTGGATTAGGCTGTGAGATTGATTCAGACTCAGAGGGACCCTCAGGACTTGATTTTTCAGTTGAGAAGGGTTAAGACGGTAATGGGTAATCAGTTTGTATATGTAATAAGAAGGGCTTTGTGTTGTATGGGTTTTCCAGGTGAGAGGTTTTCCACTCAATCTTTTATGTTGGTTGGGCTTTGGATTTAGCGAGGGAAGGTAATTCAGATTAAATTTTTTTTTGTTTTTTTGGAAAGGCAAATTGCATCCTGGTCCATTCATATATTCACTGGGGGGCAAAGAGAAATTGGGTTTGTGACGATTTGGTTGGACATTTAGGTGGCATGGTGTTAGTGAAATCAGCTTATGGATGAAGTTGTATTTATACAGTCACAAAGGGGATTTCCTCAAGTAATAGTGGTACATTTGGCTGGTAATGACTTGGGAATCATTCCTAAGAAGCAGCTGGGGGTTAGGATAAGGCAGGATTTGGTAATGTTGCAAGGGTTATATCCAGGCAAGTGTGTGGTATGGTCTGAGATAGTACAGCATTTGTGTTGGAAGAATGCTACTAGTTTTATGGCATCAAAGCAGGCTCAGAGGTTTATTACTTGTAGTCTGGTGTGGCAGTTGGATGTTTTGGGTATGCATACGATAGGACATATGGATTTTGTTACTAAAGACACAGTTTTGTTTAGAGCAGATGGAGTGCACCTGAATGAGTTTGGTTTAGATCTGTTTAGCATTCAGTTAGTTATTTTTGGAAGGTTTAGCGAAAGTTATTTCTTAGGATAGCAGGAACAGTCTGTGGTCAGGCTGGTGGGCTAAGAAGAGGAGCAGGCTTGTTCCTGTTCTGTTCCCCTTCTTGAAATTGGGTATTGATGCAAGGAATTTGTGGGATGAAAATGAGCAGTAGGATGCTGCTTGATTAGTAAGAATAAGTGAGCAGTGGTATGCACGCTGTTTATTCAGGCAGGCTGAGCTGGGAGTATGCTGCCCTGCTGTATGGTACAAGGATTTTACATGTTGTTGTTACAGTTTTATTCATGTTATGATTAATGTTTGAAATGATGAAGTAAAGTTATGTTGGAAGTTAATAAAGATCAGCAAATGTCATTAGGTGTGATGTCTTTCTACTGAAGGGGATTGAGACAAAAACAACTTTACTCAATTAACACCTGTACTATACCTAGATAACATGACTTTATTCATTACTTCAGTCCAACTCACTATCCAGATATTCTCATATCATTTCAGACTTTTAAGTATTTGGCCTTTTTTCTTTATCTTATCCATAACTCTTCAATTACCTGACCTCTTCATTATCATTAAATCACCTTCTGTCCACTGATACATCTATGATAACCGTATTTCAACTACATATTTTCTAACTGTTTGATACACCTTAATTTTATTAAGTTTCATTAATATGAAAGATGCTTTTTGTCCATATTTCTCTATGCCTGCATTGCTTACTCTGCACATATGACATCAGTCTTTTATGGTACATTACATTTTACATGGCTTCGTACAATAAATAGAAACTAATTTCATTGCAGTGGATTACCTCTAGCCCTTTTGACAAAATATGTTAATTAATCCATTTCAGGGATTGTTTTATTTTAAACATGTGGAAGCTCTATTTTTCATATTTGTATATATGTTCTACTACAGGGAATGTTAATATGATTTCTATGGCATAAACTACAATTTTCCTATTACATACATCCCCCTCCTAGTTACACGTCTAAATGGAATCTATATATTTCATGTCTGAATAAGTTTTTTTATAGCTTTTTCTACATGGCACTCCACTGAAACAATGCCAAAAGCATATATTTTCACACCAATAACCACAATGGTGCTTTTTATCTAGGGGGAACAGCGCATAACATGTACAAGCTCATTGAGAATATGGGTCATGTTTTAGATGGTGTAGGCATGTAGTTTTTACTACACATAGGTTCATAGAGTGTGTACTTGGCTAACGGCCCTGGAGCCTATGTAAGCCTAGCCCAAGAAGATTCCCTGGCATCATACCACCGAAGGTTAGTTCCCAGTACCCCTGTCAAGCAAGGCTACTGAAATGATCCCTGGGATGAACTTCCTATTGCCCATCCATTCATCAAGATTTCTCTTAAAGAGGGCCAGTGAAGTGCTCTGCTTGACGTGAATGGGTAGTTTGTTCCAGAGTATAGGAAGTCTCTGGGTTAGGAACCTGTCCCTCCAGCATGTCCTGTTTATTGTGGTAATAAGGTTTATGCCCCTGGAGCGTGTGGCACAAAGGGATTTCTTTAGGTGTAGCATATCTAGCAGCTCTGGGTCAGGCATGGCTTTGTAGGTCAAGCAGAGATCGCCTCTAAGTAGGCGATAAGAGACAGAGTATAGCTGGAGTTTTTTGAGTCTGTCCGTATAGGGCATGTGTCTAAGGCCTAAGATCCTCTTAGTGAGGTATTTTTTGTGGCTTTTTCAATTGTTGTATGTGTCTAGTGAAGTACATACCAAATGAGATGTTGTATTCTATAATAGGTCTAATGAGGGACGAGTAGAGAGGGAATATGACCTCTTTCTTCCGGGATGAGAAACCTTTTGTAATGTGATATGTCACATAGAAGGACTTTCTGACTACAGTGGCAATGTGGTTATCAAAGGAGAGGTTGCTGTCAGCCTGTGTCCCCAGGTCTCTTATCACACCTTCAGTGTTTAGTGGGCTACCGCCTATCTGGTAGTTCATGGGCTCCGAATTTTTCCAAAAGGGAATGACAATGCACTTTTTGGCATTGAACTTAAGGCCATGGTTCTGGCACCAGTCATTGGTGTCAGTGTGGCCTTTTTGATGAATGTCTACATCAGTTGAAGAATGAATAATGGATCCCAGTTTGCAATCATCTGTGAAGTTGGTCAGCCAGAGTCCCTTTGTGTTGGCTTGAACTTCAGAGAAGTAGACGCCAAGCAGGAGAGGACCTAGGACCGATCCCTGTTGGACACCACTTGTAACTGGTCGGTAGTCAGATTTGGAGTCCACTACTTTCACAGTGTGGGTTCTATCAGTGAATCAGTTGTTAACCCATCTTAAGACATAGTGGTTTATGCCTAGTTTAGTGAGTCTATCTATGATTCCTGAGTGAGATATGGTGTCAAAGGCGATGTCAAGATCTGGTTAGGCTGTGTGAACTACCTTGCCCTCATCCACAATGCTGGTGACAGACTCAAAGAAGTCTATCAAGTTGAGCAGGCATAATCTACCTTTCACAAACCCAAACTGTGTATACTCCAGAGTTTAGAGATTCCCTATGTCCTTATTTATAAGGTCCATGATGATGCGGTCCATAGCCTTACATATCAGAGTCATCAGGCTAAAGGGGTGGTACTTCCTAAGGTCTGTAGTCACTCCCCCTTTGTGGAATGGGATGACCATAGCAGTGTGCCATTCGGTAGGAACAAAGCCTGAAATGAGGCTGTGATTGAACAGGGTACTCATGTGTGGTGCCAGTTCACTTTGTAATTCATGTAGAACACAGCCAGGGATATTATCAGGTCCCATGGAAGCTATATTCTTGGCTTTGGACAGTGCATTTTTGACCTGTGTAGCCATGATAATAGGGACCTGGCATTCCTCAGTTATTGTTATAGGTGCTTTAGGAGGTGAAAGTGGGGTAGGTCCGCACTGAACCTGTCGGCCAATATGTTGACAATATCAGTTGGTTCTGTATATGTATTGCCATTGTGCTGTAACTCAGAGCAGATCTGAGTATTGTCATGTAGATTCTTGACATAACTATAGAATGCCTTGTGGTTGTCTTTAGAATCTTGTTTTCATAGCTAGCTTTCGAGGATTTGATGATGGATCTCAGTTTTTTGCTGAGGCTGACAAGGGAGTTTTTCCAGTCTTGGGACTTCACCCTTTTCTGCAACAGTTATTTCCTTCTTCCGTAGAGTATTTTTATGGTGGGGGACAACCAGATTGGCTTCTTTTTTTTGGAGGAGAGCATCTTGGTTCTGTTTGGCATGGTCCATTCCATGCACTTGTGTATGTGCTCATACAGTGCATTGGTGTATGATTCAGTCATGCACTTATTTTCCATTTGCATGGGTGTCATGAAGTTAGCCATCTCTGGTTTTAGAAGTCCAAAATTGGCTTTGGAGAAGTTTTTTTACAGTGGTTTCCTTTGGGGGTGGGGGGTGTGAGAGTGGGAGGTGGATATCCATGGTGATTAGCTTGTGGTCAGATCTGACCAGGGAGGCATTGATTAATGTTATAGCGCAACAGTCGTCCATGTTAGTAATGACCAGGTCAAGGATGTTTCTACCCCTGGTACGGGTAAGAATGAGTTGGTCCAGAGCATTGGAATTAATGAATTCCAGAAAACGTTGAGCAAGTGTATTGGTACATGAGTAATTTTCCCAGTTAATGGAGGGGTAGTTAAAGTCTCCCAGTATAAGGGTATTGGGTTGTACCCTAATATTTTCCAGTGTGTTTAGGAATGTGGAGTGGGAGTTTTGGGACATGGTGGGGGATCTTTAGCGGGCTACAACCTGGATTGCAGTTTTATCAAGTGTTAGTTGTACCTGAAGTATCTTTGATATGTTATGTTGGGCTACTAGTCTGGAGGTGTGCATATCCTTTATGAATATGGAGACACCACCACCTATAGTGCTTTGGTGCAGGTTTAGGGACCAAAAGGTGTGGTATGAATTATAGCCTGGTAGTGCTGTGGTGCTCCCCAGAGCCTTGAACCAGGTCTCGGCCACTGCACATATGTCAATGTTCTTCATTTTAAGGAGTGCTTCGAGCAAATGCATTTTGAGATTTAGACTTCTAGCATTGAGTAGCATCACCCTCAAATTTTGTTTGCTTGTAGCTGTTATGGTGGTAATTTTGTCTTCAGGATATTGCCTAAAAAGACACTATAGGGGTGGCAAGAGCCTTGGCCAGTATCCAAAATCCCTGGGGTGACAGGTGCAGGCCATCTCTGCTGAAGCATCAAGGTCTATCGATCATGTCATCCCAGGAAGACAGATACTGGATCACCTTAGAATGACACCAGAAACATAGCCAATTGTCAAAGTCAATCATTTTCTACTTGTACTGTGGTACCATTCTGGGTGATGGTAGGATGCTACTCAGAGCTAGGGTCATACCTGCCTGGGCTACAAGATCCGAGGGGTCCTCTGTATCACTTTTCATGTAGTCCAGGGAGGTGCATCTCAGGTCATTCACACCAACATGGACAATGACAGAGTCATATTTGTACCTTTTGTACCTATTGTGGAGTGACCTAAGTGCGTGCATTATGTGACGGATCCTGGCACCTGACATTGCAGCTGACCGTAACTTTCTCCTTATTCAACCTAATGAGTGGAATATCAGTGTGCCTTACTATTGAGTCACCTATGACTAGTGTATTGGGTAAGCTGTTTTGCCTTATGGGCTTTGGTTGAGTGGCACACTTTTTATGTGAGCTATGTGTCTCATGGTTTGTGCTGGGATGTGGTGCTTGTTTGCATTTCTGCCTCAGAGGTCTTTGTTGTTTAGGCAGATTTTTATTGAGAGCCTCCACAAAAGTAGGTGTGTGTTTTGTGTTACTATGCGAGGGTTGTGGTAGTGTATGTTCTAGAGGTCGATGTGTTGAATGTGGTGTAGTGCAGGTGTTAACCTTCTCCTCTTGACTGGCTAATCCAGTCTTGGCTGGAGAGTGCTTAGCTTCCAGTTTGGCTATATATGTGCATGCCTCACAAGTCATAGTGTTGGGAGGTAAGAGGAGAGGGTAGTCTGTGTACATGAGGCAGTTGCTACATTGCCTCAGGATGCCCAAGTTCACCAGGTTGATAGGAAAAAGCACAGGGAAATGACCTTTAGGCATGCCTGGATATGTGCTCAATATATTAAATACTGAAGCCTTTTACAAGAAAAATGTCACTCAAAGTGTCTGTGTCTGTACAGAGCACTGCCAAGCACTTGAAGGGAATCTAATATGTAGACCCTGAAAATTTAAAGATGAAGTATTTAGGCAGATATTCTAAAGTAAGGAAGAAATCAAGCAGTACTTACTGAAAATAAGGAATTACATTGTGAAGGATGATAAAAAGAGGGAAGTCGCATGAATGGCTAGTGCCTGGCTACTACTAATGCTGGTCTCAGCACAGCTTCCCACTGTTGGGAAACAATACTCCTTTGCTTCTTCTCTCACCAGAAGCAAAATGTCAGCACCAATCCCAAGAAGAGAAGCAGGCCATGGCCTGTTTGGTCATCCACAGTCTTGTCCCACATGATGCAAGCGTCTGTAGGCTTATAGCCTTTTTCTGGTAGATGCCTCGAATAGCAACCAAAGTTTTGCCTGTCTAAGAAGTTAAGTTTCAGTGGATAGTCACTATTTTTAAAATAGCAAGATAGATTGAAAGGGGGTGGTCATTTTTTTATTCTTGTACTTTGAAATACAGTAGGATGGCCAATACATTTAAATAGTTGAAGGGGAATGATTTCACAAAATGATAATTGCGTGGTTACTCACACCAACCAGTAAAAGCAGAGAGGAAATGAGATATATGGTCAAATTAACATAAGGGGCAGGCAACTAGAAAAACAGCAGGCTTTCTAGTTGTCTGCCCCTTATGTTAATTTGACCATATATCTCATTTCCTCTGTGCTTTTACTGGTTGGTGTGAGTAACCACGCAATTATCATTTTGTGAAATCATTCCCCTTCAACTATTTAAATGTATTGGCCATCCTACTCTATTTCAAAGTACCAGAATAAAAAAATGACCACCCCCTTTCAGTCTATCTTGCTATTTTAAAAATAGTGACTATCCACTGAAACTTAACTTCTTAGACAGGCAAAACGTTGGCTGCTATTCGAGGCATCTACCAGAAAAAGGCTATAAGCCTACAGACGCTTGCATCATGTGGGACAAGACTGTGGATGACCAAACAGGCCATGGCCTGCTTCTCTTCTTGGGATTGGTGCTGACATTTTGCTTCTGGTGAGAGAATACAATACTAATACAGAATACGATAAATAAAAATCAAACTAACCTTTCCCTCACAGCAAACTGTAGCAGAGTCTGGATGAGGCTTATCTATTATCTACTCTGGGATAATAATTTGCATAATTCATTTGTTCATGGACTGCTTCAGGTATGCAGTAGTACATCTGGATACCCTGGAGAGTATGAACATGTTTTTGAATTATATACGGCCTATACACTAGAAGACATAGTTTGTAAATTCTGGCCTGAGTAAAAATCTATTAATACACAGACTAAGCTCAGTTGTGGTGAGCAGTAAATCTATTTTATAAAGTTATACAACATCTAAAATATTCTGTCTGGTAAATGCATAGTAATTGTTAAAGTGGTACCTAGATATTTGTTGCAAATGGTAGAGAACTGCATCAGTAAAAATGAGATTTTAAGCTAATAAGCTCCTGAAACCATAGGGTGGCTTAAATAATCTTATTGGCAGTAATACTCATTTCATGGCAAAGATGTCTCAGACACACAAACTGGTAGAGAGCAGAAGTGTTTTATTACCTTCTATCTGGCTTACCAATTTTACACATCTGCTCTTCTCCCATCTAACCACTCTCATATTCTGTATCCTTCCAGACATTACCCTGCACCTTGAAAATAAATCTTTCAGCTGTCAAACTGTGTAGAAGCTGAGCAGAATAACTCCTTGCTGGAGAATTTTCCCCTGAACATGTACAGCTAAAGAAGTGTCTAATTGTATGGTAAAAACATTAATGAAAATCACCTAATAATAAGCAATACTTGACACGTGAATATAGGTGGAGCACAGGCAAATTAACATAAGGGGCAGACAACTAGAAAGCCTGCTGTTTTTCTAGTTGCCTGCCCCTTATGTTAATTTGACCATATATCTCATTTCCTCTCTGCTTTTACTGGTTGGTGTGAGTAAGCACACAATTATCATTTTGTGAAATCACTCCCCTTCAACTATTTAAATGTATTGGCCATCCTACTGTATTTCAAAGTACCAGAATAAAAAAATGACCACCCCCTTTCAATCTATTCTGCTTTCAACTGCATACTAAAACTTGAAAATACACCACAGCTCTGTCTCTTATGAGTCAGACCGGTAGGAGTGTGGGAAAACTTCTGGTCTGACTCACAAGAGACAGAGCTGTGGTGTCTTTTCAAGTTTTAGTATGCAGTTAAAAGCAGAATACAAGTAAAACACAGTGTAAAGAAACAAATCACAGTATATAAAATAGAAAAAGACAATAAACTTATACAGAATACAATAAATAAAAATCAAACTAACCTTTCCCTCACAGCAAACTGTAGCAGAGTCTGGATGAGGCTTATCTATTATCTAGTCTGGGATAATAATTTGCATAATTCATTTGTTCATGGACTGCTTCAGGTATGCAGTAGTACATCTGGATACCCTGGAGAGTTTGAACATGTTTTTGAATTATATACGGCCTATACACTAGAAGACATAGTTTGTAAATTCTGGCCTGAGTAAAAATCTATTAATACACAGACTAAGCTCAGTTGTGGTGAGCAGTAAATCTATTTTATAAAGTTATACAACATCTAAAATATTCTGTCTGGTAAATGCATAGTAATAGTTAAAGTGGTACCTAGATATTTGTTGCAAATGGTAGAGAACTGCATCAGTAAAAATGAGATTTTAAGCTAATAAGCTCCTGAAACCATAGGGTGGCTTAAATAATCTTATTGGCAGTAATACTCATTTCATGGCAAAGATGTCTCAGACACACAAACTGGTAGAGAGCAGAAGTGTTTTATTACCTTCTATCTGGCTTACCAATTTTACACATCTGCTCTTCTCCCATCTAACCACTCTCATATTCTGTATCCTTCCAGACATTACCCTGCACCTTGAAAATAAATCTTTCAGCTGTCAAACTGTGTAGAAGCTGAGCAGAATAACTCCTTGCTGGAGAATTTTCCCCTGAACATGTACAGCTAAAGAAGTGTCTAATTGTATGGTAAAAACATTAATGAAAATCACCTAATAATAAGCAATACTTGACACGTGAATATAGGTGGAGCACAGGCAAATTAACATAAGGGGCAGACAACTAGAAAGCCTGCTGTTTTTCTAGTTGCCTGCCCCTTATGTTAATTTGACCATATATCTCATTTCCTCTCTGCTTTTACTGGTTGGTGTGAGTAAGCACACAATTATCATTTTGTGAAATCACTCCTTCAACTATTTAAATGTATTGGCCATCCTACTGTATTTCAAAGTACCAGAATAAAAAAATGACCACCCCCTTTCAATCTATTCTGCTTTCAACTGCATACTAAAACTTGAAAATACACCACAGCTCTGTCTCTTATGAGTCAGACCGGTAGGAGTGTGGGAAAACTTCTGGTCTGACTCACAAGAGACAGAGCTGTGGTGTCTTTTCAAGTTTTAGTATGCAGTTAAAAGCAGAATACAAGTAAAACACAGTGTAAAGAAACAAATCACAGTATATAAAATAGAAAAAGACAATAAACTTATACAGAATACAATAAATAAAAATCAAACTAACCTTTCCCTCACAGCAAACTGTAGCAGAGTCTGGATGAGGCTTATCTATTATCTAGTCTGGGATAATAATTTGCATAATTCATTTGTTCATGGACTGCTTCAGGTATGCAGTAGTACATCTGGATACCCTGGAGAGTTTGAACATGTTTTTGAATTATATACGGCCTATACACTAGAAGACATAGTTTGTAAATTCTGGCCTGAGTAAAAATCTATTAATACACAGACTAAGCTCAGTTGTGGTGAGCAGTAAATCTATTTTATAAAGTTATACAACATCTAAAATATTCTGTCTGGTAAATGCATAGTAATAGTTAAAGTGGTACCTAGATATTTGTTGCAAATGGTAGAGAACTGCATCAGTAAAAATGAGATTTTAAGCTAATAAGCTCCTGAAACCATAGGGTGGCTTAAATAATCTTATTGGCAGTAATACTCATTTCATGGCAAAGGTGTCTCAGACACACAAACTGGTAGAGAGCAGAAGTGTTTTATTACCTTCTATCTGGCTTACCAATTTTATACATCTGCTCTTCTCCCATCTAACCACTCTCATATTCTGTATCCTTCCAGACATTACCCTGCACCTTGAAAATAAATCTTTCAGCTGTCAAACTGTGCAGAAGCTAAGCAGAATAACTCCTTGCTGGAGAATTTTCCCCTGAACATGTACAGCTAAAGAAGTGTCTAATTGTATGGTAAAAACATTAATGAAAATCACCTAATAATAAGCAATACTTGACACGTGAATATAGGTGGAGCACAGGCTCAATATTAAGTAATGCTGTACATGCTATAACCTGTTTAAGTGTACAAATAGGCTAGAGGACATGGCTCATTCAAAGTTCCAACTACCCCACATAACCTTTAAAAGAAAACTGCTAAAGTAAATAAACAGAATTTTCCATTACCCTCCAGGCATACCTAACTCACCCCTATGATAATACTTTATTTTATCTATCTCTATTTTCCTTTATTTTTTCATCACCCTGTTTTCCCACATTCTTTCTCCACAAGTAACAGTCCAATACTCCAACCTCTCCAACTTAAAACTCTTTCTCTGAACAATAAAATCAAGTGTTTTACTTGGTAACACAGAACTCTTGCAAACTGTACTGTCCTTTTACTTATCTTTCTACAGACTATTGACTGCATTCCCTGCAGTAGCTGATTGTTTTTTTTTTATATCTGATTCCTGTCCAACTTGGAGTGTCTATATAGGTGCCCCTCAGGGCTCCATCCTGGGCCTTTTCATTTTCAGTATATTTATTTATTTATTATTTTATTTATTTTCAATTTGATTACCGGGGAAGTCCACTGGGTTGAATTGACCCAATTTCAATGGAGGCCCGGGGAGAAAAGCTCCAAGATGCATTATACAATTTAGATACAAATGATAGTTAATATTAAAGATCTTATATAGAATCGTTACTCATAAATGCATTCAATATCATGCATAGTTAAATTCATTACGCTTGAAGGTAGGGATCACACAGTTTCATTTGAGGAAAACAGATATGGGTTAGGTGTGGAAACAGTTTACATACAAACCTTTTAAGAAAATGTAAATACGCTTTACATACACACATCAACAGTAGAATGCTATTTACAATATTTACACGCTTGGGCTGTGTGAGGGTAGCTGTAGGAGGTGAGAGTTTAGAAAGAAGCTATAGAAATTGTTGAGAGCTTAGATTATTAATAAGCTTCACATCACAGCTCATCACTCTAGTATATTTTAATCTGTGGATGACTTAGCTTTAATATGTGCAGCCTCATCAATAAACAAGCTCCAGGTGATCACCCAAAAATCATTTTCCTCTATAGAAACCTGGCTCAGGGACTCAAAACTGCTACTCAACCCCAAGAAAACAAAGTAATTCTTTTTACTCATAAAAACTACCAGAATCAAAAGCAATAATTCACCATAACTTCAACAAATAATACTGTAACTGAAAGAGCAACCACAGTAAACTTCTAGCATTAGAATACATGACAGTCTCAAATTTGACCAACATATGCTGCACACCATCAAAAAGACACACCAGAAACAAATGTTTCCTTTATAGGTTCAAAGAATACATTATAGACACTGCAAGAAAAACTCTAGCTTTCACCTTCTTACTTCAAACACTATTAAAATGCCACTCCTATCCTAATAAACAAACGATACACAAGGAAAAAAAACACACCTCCTGCTGTAGTGAAATAGCCAGCTTTACCGTGAATCTCGCTCATAGATCTCACTAGTGCCACAGGTTAAAGCAACTAAATTGTCTTGAACTGCACAGCATGCAGCTAACTAAAGCATACAAACTCATATATTATCTATAAAAATGTGCAACAATAAAAATATTCTTCTACCCTACTGCCCAGTAAGCGAACGTCCCCCTACTGACAAATACTTACTAATTGCAAACAAGTCAGATAATGCAGCTAGTGACTCACCCTACCCCCACTATTTTGCAATGCTCTGAAATTCATCAAAGGCAATGACCAGCAGACCGTGGTGTGGAAAATATTATAATTTATTGAGTGTTTGTGCTAAAAAGCACATACCATAGAGTGAATAATCCAAATCCAGACCAGTTCCGGCTGTAATAATTGTGCATTCTTCAGTGTAGCATAACAAGTAAAAGAAAAATTCCCTCTATTTAAATGTGTGGCAATCAAGCCTCATGTCAATCACCTGAAATTCTGAAAGGTGCTCATTCAAACCTGGAGAAAATAGACCTCCTAACTTAATAATCCATTTTTTCTCCATTCGATGTCAAACATCATGCCAGTCTGCAGTTTTGGATCTGTTTCCTTTGCTGAATACTAATTTTGGGACCTGGCAGCTGCCTTACTTGCAGGGGTTTTTCACTTTCTGGATTGCATTGTTTCCCTGCTGTGGGCCTGTGGTGCTCTGCATATAGAAGCTGAACTAGCAGTTGGCATTATTCTACATTTGAGTTTTGTAGCTTTCTAAACTGATGTCAACAAGCTTTTCTTGGTGTCGCAACTTGCTTTTGGTGCTCAGAGAAAAAATAGGAGAAAACCCGGTCGCAGGTCAATTTTTGTAGTTTAACATCAGACAAGCAGCTTCTGGACAATATAATTATTGTTCATCAGATCACGCTATGTGGTAAAACTTGGTAGTGGGTTTCCTATTGTGGTTTAACAGCATTTGGGCATAAAGCTACAGTCTGTCAGCTTTATGTTGTATGTGTAACAACGTATACTGTTCACTTCATAACAATTCAAATGGGCACAAGGTATGGTGATATTTTTTTTTTGAACCATGACAGCATTGACTGTGGAGCCTTTGGAGCATCATTTCTCAACTGATAATTTTCAATCTTTGTTACAATCAAGAGTGGGACTGCCTATGTTTTTTGTTTTTTTTGATAAATGGGATGTCGAAATTTATAATTACTGGAATCTGGCGGTAAACTATTAATGTTTGGAACTTTTGGACTTTGGGGCTATATGTTGAACGGTGTGTGCTCAACAGTAATCAACATATCCATATTTTGTTGCGAAACTTCTTTCCCAGCGAGCCACCATTTTGTTTGTTTTATTTTTGCATTATAAATAGAGATACAAACATTGTTATTGGGACAGTGGATTAACATCTGGTTTGCACTTTGAATTTCAATTGTTTGTTTGAACTGGGTTGTTCGAGACTTTTAAACAATTACCAACCGTACATTCAAGGGGTGATATTTAAAATATTTTTACATTTGTTGAAAATTACATATGAAAACATCACTGTTTTTCTGCCTTATATTTTTCACTATTGTGACATTATTAATCAGATTGAATTGATGCTTAAGCAGGGTCATTTTCTTTCACATCTGATCAGTCACCCTTTTGAATAAGTGGTCATATGAACAAGGGGTATACTACATTAGCTAAATTTATTGATTTCTAAGAAGCAGCCATCTATATGACTAATTAGTAACCTATTATGCTTTTTCTCTGGGTTACTGTATGTTTGTTTGTGTCTTTTGGCTTTTTCCGGTTAGGGCTCGCCACAGCGGAACTCCGGTCCGCTAATAATTGGTAGTTGATTTTTACGTACCGGCTTGCCAGGCCTGATGCACAACCTTCCATGAAGGTATGCCCATTCATGCATGTCTCCAGGCAGAAGACGATCTAGCTGAGAATCGAACCAGACACCGTCTTACTGTGAGGCGACAACGCTACCGCAGCACCACCACCGCGGGTTCTCTAGGTTACTGTATGTTAAACATTTAAATTAAGAATGGATATCACTTTTGCATTTGTGTTTTAAAGAATAAGTGAAACAGCAGAAGATTTCCTTTCAACTTTTTTTCCTTTCCCACTAAACCAAATATTATTTCAGATTTTTAGCCATATTTAACTAGCAGCTTTGAAGCACATATATCCAACATCAAATGATATAGTCTACTCAATGTCTATGTTTATGGTCCATGATTTTTTATAGGCTGATTAATCTGATCATTACTTTATGAATGACAATAGCTGAAGGCTGATATTGTCCGCTTTCTTAATTGGGACTTAGCTCAGCTAGTTGATTAATAGTTCATTCAATATGGAGCCATATTTACTTTTCAAGTACATTTTCTAGTGGCTGCTTATGTCCGGCTTAGCAACTTGTACATTTTTTGCTTAATACACTGCCTAACTCGACGCAGTCATTAGTTGAAGGCTGATATTGTCCATTTTTCCATTGGGACTCAGCTCAGCTATGTTGTTGATAACCCTGGTGTGAGTAATACTGATATTTTCAGTGGATTTAATTTACATGGAGTATAATCACTTTTGGAGTGTATCATTCTTATTGCATCACATTTAGTGGGTGTCATTTGTCCAGGGTAGAAATTTTTTTTTATAAATGTTACAACTTTTTGCTCAGTGCATTGCTAAACTGGACGTAGCATGTTTTTTTAACCTTGGCTATCATGAATGGGTTTCTGTTGCTTTATTGGACATATAGACATTGAGATTTATCTATCTTCGTAGGTGCCAAAGGCATCCATTTAGTTATTATGGGTGACTTTGACATATATTATTAATATATATTTTCTAAAGAATAATATTTTTTTTTAAGTTGCTGCTTGACTGGTAGTTATTTGTTATGGACTTTAATAATTTATTTAAAGGATTAGCTTCAGACCGTAATGATCTGATGGTTTTTGGATTGGATGGGGAACACCCAGGTGAAAAAGTTTATATTTCTACACCAAATGATAATTCTGTAACAACACAATTTATACAACTTGGCAAAAGTATGAAGTTATTTCCAAGCAATATATGGCATTTAAGGCTGTTTAAAGCATACATGTGCAAAGATATTATGCCCAGAGGTTTGAGAGTCAGAATACAGCCCTTAGTCAATAACAGTGACGATCTATTGATGAAAGCCTCAGGGGAGGCCCAACAAAAAGCAACTATGAGTTTTGTTGAGATCTTGGTGGCCCACTATGAGAGAACCATTGACCATGACCTAATAAAGATTACCAAGATGGTTGACTCTATTAAACAATTTGAGGAAGAATTCCAATATTCGTCTAACTTGAAAAAACTCATTCAGGAGTTAATGACAGAAGAGGAAATATTGAAAGAAAGGAAAAAGAAAAAAATTCCAAAGGGATTTAGTGGATTACAATAGTGGGTATCCCTTCTCTAAAAACACAGCTAAGCATGTCAGATTTCAGCAGTCACTCAAATGTGTACCTAGAAAAAAGCGTCCATGCTCTATCCTGAAAACCCTGTCACAAGTAATTATACTTCAGCTGAGGATTCTTCCTCTGCTATTGAGTCAGATATGCAGGGCACTACAGATTCGCCCACAGCCAAAAGGAATAATAACATCCCTTTAGACATACAAAAAAGAGGGGAGGAAGAAAACACAAATGGGGTACACGATATGGAAGGCCTATTACGCATGTTTGCCCAGAAATAAATAATACAAATGTTTTAAACATTTCTTCTTTTACTCTATCACCTATGCATATTGATGTACTTAATAAAGGATTAACATTCATTCCTGGTTTTTATATTCCTGAAGATGATTTTGCCAATGATATCATATCATTCTGTAGACTTCTAAATTTACGTTTATTTTTTCAGGACAAAGACTCTACTGATGTTCAGGATGAATTTCACTATCATAAATCCACTTTTCAACCCCCCATGAACCCTAATGTTATGTTGTTTCAGAAAAGTGTTCTTAAGGATATCCATTTTTATTCTAGAAAAGATCATGTTGGTCCAGTTAATCTCTCAAAGATTCATTCTGATTGTATTAAAGAACTTGCATGAAACCACGGGTTGGTTATCTTGACGGCAGATAAAGGTGGAGCAGTAGTGGTTCAAGATTGGGTAAAATATAACATGGAAGCCTTGCGGCAACTTTCTAATGCTTGTTATTACACTTGTTTACCTTTTGACCCTACGCCCACCTTTAAGAAACAGATAGATGATTTTTAGGCTCTGGTTGAACAAGAGGGGATTATTTCTAACAAAATATTACACCATTTGACTGCCCATGATCCTGTTTCACAATATATTCATTTTCTGCCAAAGATACACAAAAATTTACAAAACCACCAGGTAGACCAATAGTTTCAGGCCATGGCTCTTTGACTGAACCATTATCACAGTTTCTGACAAAATATTTGAAACCTTTGCTGAAGATGATACGCTCTAGAATTCAGGACACCACTGAATTCTTGCAAGTTATTTCTGAACCGGGTTGGTTATTATGTAGCTTAGATGTTACAAGTTTGTATACCAATATCCCACATTGGGCCGGTTTTGAGGCCTTAAAATATTGGCTTGATAGATCTGAGCTTTATCCTCCTGGATTTAACACCTTATTAATTGAATTAGCTGAACATGTACTGATGAAAAATGTTGTTCTTTATCGTGATTCCTATTATTCACAGATTAAAGGTAGGCAATGGGGGCATCCTTTGCCCCCATATATGCCGATTTATTTATGGCCTACATTGAAAAGCAGATAATATATGATAGTTTTCACAACATTTTTATACAGGACATGGACATATGGAGGCATTACCTTGATGATTGCTGGTTGGTATGGAGGTTGGATTCTGAATATCTTCAGGAATTTGTAAATTATCTTAACGATAATAAATGGAGAATTCACTTTACGGCTAATTACAATTCTGAACAGATAACTTTTTTGGATGTATTGATAACCAAACAATCTGACAATACTGTTAGATTTGAAGTCTACCGTAGGTATCCCCAGTACAATTCATTCCTCCATGCCACCAGCTATCATCCCCCACATATTTGCAAGAACATCCCCAAATCTCAATATATGAAAATTAAGCGTATATGTTCAGATGACAGCTCTTACCAAATATTCAGGGATGACTTAACCACCCAGTTCCTACAAGGAGGTTATAAGTTGGGACAAGTGTTACATGCCAGAAACATGGTTGATTTGATACAGCGTGAGCCTTTATTTGCATATCAATCTAGAGTTACTAACACCAACCAAGTGACATGTTAGTTCAACTTATGGACGCAATACAGCTAGATTGGTAAACAGTGTACAACAAAATTGGAATATTCTTTTGACAGATGATAAGTTGAACACTATGTTACAGGTTAGATGCTTATTTTCTTATAGGAAGGGCAGGAATTTGTGATCCATCTTAAGCCGTTACAAGAGGGGACATAGTCCATTATGCCCGATGATACAATCCACCCTTTTAGGGGACTGCCTAATGGGATGTTTCCCATGTGGTCATTGTATGTACTGTTCCAACATTAATAAATCAACTAGTTTCAGCAGTAGTAATACAGGCATGGTCTATACTATTTCTTGTTTTGGGAACTGCCAAACCAACTGGGTGATTTATTTGGCAACATGTAGCTGCTCAGCTTTTTATGTAGGGCAAACTTCTAGGGCAGTAAAATTTTGGATAGCAGAACATTTGTGTGATATCAGACATAATCGCCTTACCAATGCCCTATATAAACACACAGTTAAACACCCCAAGGCCAGGTTTCTCTTTATGATTATAGATAAGATCAAAGGAAACAGATCCAAAACTGCAGGCTGGCATGATGTTTTAAATCGAATGGAGAAAAAATGGATTATTAAGTTAGGAGGTCTATTTTCTCCAGGTTTGAATGAGCACCTTTAAGAGTTTCAGGTGATTGACATGAGGCTTGATTGCCACACATTTAAATAGAGGGAATTGTTCTTTTACTTGTTATGCTACACTGAAGAAGGCACAATTATTACAGCTGAAACCGGTCCGGATTTGGATTATTCACTCTATGGTATGTGCTTTTTAGGACAAACACTCAATAAATTATAATATTTTCCACACCACGGTCTGCTGGTCATTGCCTTTGATGAATACTAATTTTGGGACCTGGCAGCTGCCTTACTTGCAGGGTTTTTTTGCTTTCTGCAATGCTCTGAAATACCATCCCTGCACAAATAAAACTCTCCAAAAAAGTTAATTGTTTTAAACCACTACCTAAATGATACATCAACCAATCATGTTCCTATGCATGCTCATCACCAGGCTAAAACGTATAAGATCACAGCATATGATACTCTCCTGCAACTCTCCTCGCCTTCCTCTTAACCTAGAATAATTTATCTTTTTCTTGAAAATGTCAAAAATCAATATTTATACATATATGCATATGCAGTTATTAGCTACTAACAAAGCTTCTGCCTGCTTAATACCTAAATTATAGGTAGAACACGCTGTGAATATGCTTAGAACACGTTGTGCATATACTTTCTTTTGTGCCAAACTCCTCTGAAAATGTAATACTGAATGTTCATCACTAAATGTATAAATGCAAGTACTCTGAGCTTCCCCTGGAACTCATTTTATGCTGCTGTAAAGAGTTGGAGCTTTTCTTCCTGGCCCTCCGAAAAAAAATGGGTATTGCCCAGTTGGACACTCCTGGTAACCAAAGATAAATAAATAAAATATATACAATGTAATATTGCTACCAGACTGAGAATGTGAAGACGAGTTTAAAAAAAGATCAGTTTATTCCAAGTAGTCTTTCACCGTCTCAGTGTTAGAAGAGCCAAAACATTCCTGAAAAGCTTTTGGTGCTGAGAATTCAAATCAGAGTATTGAAGAGAAGTTGTTTGAGAGAGAAAGACTAATGTCCAATGGTCCAGATTAGGAAGAATAATCTGGAATCCTGTTCGATGACACAAATGCCAGTTTCCAACAGAAGAAATGAACACAGTATATAATAATGCCTGACTTTTTTTGCAAAATACATTCATACTATTGTGTCAGCCATTATATGGTAGGATATAGTTAACAGTAGACTTTTGTTTAAACCAGTGTACAGTAATACTGTGAACTCGTTAGGCATTTATAATCTATTCTTTCTAAACATGTTTGTCTCTCTACAGTAACATAAAAAGGGTAATACCAGCAAACGTGTATATTATATACTAAGAAATTGTGTGAGTTACTGAACAATTTTGGATAGTGAAGGTCATGCCTGTGAAACACCTATCTGCTATTCTGGTATACTCTTAGAAGTATTCTGCAGTGTCTAAAACCCTTATTCTCTATTATGTCCTTTCTGCATTTGCACTGCAAGTTGTTTTCTAGAATATTTGAAGACAGGATGATCCCTTGTACAACAAAATAAATAGTGACCAAATCTGCATCAATATGTTCTATTTATATTGGGAATAAAGCCCCAGTATGGCCTGCCTCCCTGACTTCAAGCCCTTATTAATAATCTCTGACAGCAAACATTCTTTTATTTAAAAATGAAGGTTCCATTATGGTGACTAACCATATATCCACACTGTGTGCATTCCACCTAAGTGCCTTAAGTTTTTCCTTCTGTTCCTAAATATGCAATGACACTAAACCACTGCCAGTATGAACAAGATGAAATAAGAAACTTATTTTGTGGAAGTAGTAAGTTGCAAAGTTACTGCTTATTCAGTTATTGAGTTTACAAGTCTGCAGCATTTTTACTTGCATTCTATATATTGACTGAATTCTCACCTGTTTGTTGTTGGTCACACGCCACTGAATAATATAACATTTGTATAGCTTTTTTTAACACAAGAGAACCTCTGTATTTTAATTCTAAGTATTCCTCGCCTAGATCAGGAAATGCAGAGAGCAGCTTAACTCTTCATCTCCAGTCTGCTTACATTAACACTCATTAGTGATTAGGTTGATTGACGTTAGCTGACAATTATCTTTTAAATGGGGCCAGTGACTACAAGTGTGAGTGAGGCAGATAGTTACTTAAACTGCAGGCAAAACTCTCTACACATAAAATGGACAATGTGTATCCCTCTAATACCAACAAACTCTTCTAACATCAGGATAGGTATAGTGTCCTCTTCACCTGCCAAGTTCTCCAGTCTATTAGACATGTGCCTCAAAACACCTCATACATGCACACACAGACACACACGCACACACACACACACACACACACACACACACACACGCACGCACGCACGCACGCATGCACACACGCACACACACACACACACACACACACACACACACACACACACACACACACACACACACAGAGTCACAAGGCACAGGATACATTGAAACATAATAATGAGGGTGATTCAGCGCCTCTCCACTTATGAGGAACTTTATGGCACCCAGACTTGCTTAGCAATGATGGGCTGCACCTCTTTTTAAATGAGACAATAGTACTAAGCAGAGTCTTTTATTCTACTTAAGCTTGGTCAAAGTAATTACAAGGTAAAATCTGCATACAAAATGTTGTATTAGGTTTATCTCTTCAACACTTGCAACCTAAATAATAAAATATGTTGTCCAGAGGCTTTTGTTGCCTTTATAGGATTCACTCTATGTTTTGTCTCAAAATATGGTTCAAAGATCCATTCTCCATTCCTCAAGTGTCTCGTTACGTCTTCTCCTCATTTCAGCTCAGCTATCAATTAACAAGTTAGAGAGGCCTTCTAGACACCCCTATAGTTATATACCAATCACCCTTACAAGAGATTGTAGAAGGTGAGAGAACCATCTTACACTGTATCAGGTGGACATGTGAAACGAATTCTCCATGACCTCGCCTAATATAGTGTTGTGAAAGATAGCATTTGTATGATTAAACTCATAACTTTTTTGAAAGTTTGATGACTGTTCTGGGTGTAGCTTTATCTGATCATGCAGAGTACAACATTCTTTGGTAAACACTATATACCTCATCACAGAATTATACTGGTGATCTATTATATGCCCTAGATGGCTCCCTACTAGGAACCTCTGATAGCAACCCCATTATATTTGAAATGAATGATTCAATTCCTAAGAGAGAAATGCCATAAAAATACTACTATAATAAGATTAATTACTCTGATTTGCAACTATCATTAAAATGTACAAAATGGATACTTGAAACAGAAAAGGTAATTTGGACAAATTAATATGGAAACATCCTTATAAATAGTATTGAGGAATCCTGACTTAGTAATTCTCTATTTTCTCTTTACTTAGGCTTGCTCATTGGTAGAATTATAATGTCAGAAGGCTGTAAAACGAAGAATCAACTTTTTAGTACCAAGAAAAATATTTGACTAGGCTTAATAAAGGAAAACCCAATAAAAATAGTAAGACTTTGAAATTAAGCATGTTTGAAAATAAACATATTTAGGATTCAGGCTCATAGGCACCTGGACATTTTCCTGTGGTACATTTGGTTGGGGACAGATGTCTGAAGTGACATTTAGCTGCAGAGACATTTGGCTGTTGCAGATTTCCTGTGGGTAAAGAGAAGCACACAGTGACCTGCCCACAACATCAACAAATAAGTGCATATGGGCAGGGAATGTAATATATATATATATATATATATATATATATATATATATATATATATATATATATATATACACACATATATTATGCTTGGTGCACAGTACATGCTTATGTAAGTACAACATGCAGAAGTGTGCTACAGTATAGAGGAAATCATCCTGCATGCTACCTTTGGCACAATTATGCTTTATTTATATGTTATTAGGTAATATTACCTTGACACTATGAGGGGCGATGGTTGACATGCACCATTAATAAACACACTGCCCATTGTAAACTGCATTTTTCTGTCATGGACATGTCCACCAGATAACGCTTTGTTGATGCTATCATACTGTCTGCTTCTCTGGGTGCTTTCAGTGCCATGGATAATATCTTCCCCTGTGCCATGGATATTATCTTCCCCTGTGCATTTGGTTACTAGAATTGCAGAAATGGCATTGCATGCTTATCTTTTCCCAAAAGGAACGTGCAGCAGTCACATGTCTCGGCAGCTGAATGTTACTTCAGCCATGCGTCCCAGGGTCTATATCACAAGCACGATAGCTGAAATCAGCGAATGCTATAAGATCGACACATAAACGTTGATCTATGAAAAGAACAAAGGACGGAAACGCCGAAAGTCACAACGCCGAACAGATTCCCGGAAGCAACAGCGCCATACAGGTAAGTAAAACCAAAGTAAACAAACACAACATAAAACACTTTTATAAACATTTCTGCATGGGGGGCTAGTCCCCCACACACCCCCATACTTATATATACCAACTCCGATACCGCTCTACAGTGGGGAAAAGGATATATTTCCTCATCCCCACAATCACCCTGCTGGCCAGGGAAATGCTTTCAGCAATGTGTCTTTCGGCATTGTTGTAAATAAGAGTCAAACAATGGGGGATTTGAAAAAAGAAACTGAATATAATGAGATGCAATGGAATCTTAGACTGGGAGCCGATAAAGCCCCAGGACTGAATGAGGCGGTCCCTTTAAAACCAGCTTTGTTAAAAAGGAGGGTAAAATACTGAATTTGATTGGATATGATGTGCTATAATAGAAACAATGTTTTTAGTAAGTTTATCACCTGATGAAGGGATCTACCCAAAAGCAGGTATGATATTGTTTTATTTACCATTTTAATAAAAGTGAAATTATGTTATCTTCAGCGTGGTGGTAACTGCCTTCTGCTTTGGTTTGCTTATACTTGCAGTATATGTGACATTAAACATTGCTACAGGGGTTTGCCTGTTTATATTAATGCTATCAGAACCCAGACATTTTTACAAATTCAGACTTTCTGTAAGATGATGCTGTCATACTTTGAGTTATACTGTGTACTTTAGATAGACCACTAAATGCTAATTAAAGAAAAAAATAGAAAGAAATGAAAAAGAAAAGAAAAGAAAAAAGGAATTTGTATGTTAAGCTACTAATAATGGTTAAAGTTTAATGTATGTCTTTACAGCATGTTAGAAAGGCCTCAAAAGAGGTAGTGCAGCAAATTCAAGCAACAATTGTCAGCCTGATAAAGTCAAAAGTCAGAGGTCATAGGTGCATAGTCTCATAAGTTTAATCATCAAGTTCAATGCCTATTACCAATGAAGAACTCATTGCTCTGGTTCCAAGCAAGAATGTCTGGGTGCTCATGAAATCTTCCAATCCCTTTTTAAGCATAGGAGCCAAATGGTTGTGTTTAATGGAAGGGAGCTTTTATGTTATATGCATGCAAAATGGCTGAGATATTACGTTTTCAATTCTCACTGAATGATTGAAATTATTTTTTATTTAATTTGAGTGCCGTTTTATTTTTAGAAACACAGAAAAGCACCCGCACGTATGGCAAGTGCACGGCTTGAGCCAATAGAAACAACCAAAAGAAAAGAGCCAGCACAAGTCCTGTTTGGAAATGAGTATATTAAAAAATACACATAATATAATCCATAGAAATAGACTGCATATACATATGCAATAAGAACAAACTGCACAAACCGGTTTCGGCTAAACAGCCTTCCTCAGTGTGACACAAATAATTAAAATCAGTGCATTCCAAAGCAGCCCATTAATATATAAGCATACAAATAAGACAGAGACCAATCAGAACAATAGACAAATAAAGCAATCAAAACTTCTCATTTAAACCAGGAGGAAAAAGCCCACTCAATTTGACAATCCACTTTTTTCTTTGATGTTCAGAACTTGATGTAAACCAGCTAAGTCATTATTTTTCTGCACAGTGCAATCAATGATAGTAAATCTAAACAGACCAGTCTGTGCACAATGCAATCAATGATAGTAAATCTAAACAGACCAGTCTGTGCACAATGCAATCAATTATAGTAATTCTAAACAGGCCAGTCTGTGCACAATGCAATCAATGATAGTAAATCTAAACAGACCAGTCTGTGTACAATGCAATCAATGATAGTAAATCTAAACAGACCAGTCTGTGCACAATGCAATCAATGATAGTAAATCTAAACAGACCAGTCTGTGCACAATGCAATCAATGATAGTAAATCTAAACAGACCAGTCTGTGCACAATGCAATCAATGATAGTAAATCTAAACAGACCAGTCTGTGCACAATGCAATCAATGATAGTAAATCTAAACAGACCAGTCTGTGCACAATGCAATCAATTATAGTAATTCTAAACAGGCCAGTCTGTGCACAATGCAATCAATGATAGTAAATCTAAACAGACCAGTCTGTGCACAATGCAATCAATGATAGTAAATCTAAACAGACCAGTCGGTGCACAATGCAATCAATTATAGTAATTCTAAACAGGCCAGTCTGTGCACAATGCAATCAATGATAGTAAATCTAAACAGACCAGTCTGTGCACAATGCAATCAATTATAGTAATTCTAAACAGGCCAGTCTGTGCACAATGCAATCAATGATGGTAAATCTAAATAGACCAGTCTGTGCACAATGCAATCAATGATAGTAAATCTAAACAGACCAGTCTGATGGCTACAAATGTGCTTATATAATGCACTAGTTTGCTTATGTATCATAATGTCACTCAAGTGGTCACTAATTCTAAGCCTGAAAGGCCTAGACGTTTGTCCCGCATAGAAAGCTTGACAAGAGCAGCTAGTTGGTAAATTACCCAAGTTGAGCTGCAATTGCCAAACAAATCTATGTCATAAACATTGGAAGTATTTTTACTAGAAAAACAAGTGGTTTTGTATATATGTGAACAACTTGAGCAATGACCACAGAGATGACAACCTACCAACCTATGCCCGGTAATGGTCCTTTGTGTCAATATTTTTCATACCGAGCCCTTTTATAATGACTAAACAAAGAGCCCAAGGATCTACCTCTGCGAAAAGAAAAAGCGCATTTGTCATCCAAAATGTCCATAAAGGGACCCTCTCCCCCTAAAATGTTCCAGTGTCTGGAAACTATGTCCATAAATGATTGGGTATTTTTACCTTAAGTGGTAACTAACCTGATCTGAGAACCCTGAGCAGAAACCTCTTCCCTGTACCTTAATAATTCAGATCTCTCATATGATTCCGTATGCTGATTGGCCACATGGATGTCACCAACCCTGTTTCCTCGGGCTCTGTATCTGGCACATAAATCTGATTTGAAATACTCGTGAGTGGCAGTACTGGAACATATTCTTTTGACCCTGAGAAAATGAGACTTTGGGATATTCCTGATGATATGTTGAGGGTGGAAGCTAGACGCATGAAGTAGAGTGTTATATTGAGGGAATTTGCGGAACACCTGTGTTGCTAATGTGTTTGAAGGAGTACGTGTAACCAAAACATCCAAAAATGTTATCTCTTGTTTATGCCAAGTTAATTTAAACTCAATACCCCAAATGTTTTCATTCAGGTATTCCAGAAATTCCTGAAGATACCCAGCATCAGCCCTCCACACAAGCCAACAGTCATCAAGATATCATCTCCAAATATCCATTTCATCAAGGTAAATATTATGGCTTCTGTCATAAATAAGTGCCTCCTGTATATAGGCCATAAATAAATCGGCATATATGGGGGAAAATGATGCCCCCATTGCTGTGCCCCAAACTTGCCAAACACATTGCTGTTGAAAATAGAATACACTCTTATCAAGAACATATTCAGCTAGACATACTAAAAAGGTGTTAAATCCTGGTCTGTATAAATCAGCTCTGTCTAGCCAATACTGAAGTGCCATCAGGCCCGCCCAGTGAGGAATGTTAGTATGCAGGGAGGTGACATCCAGAGTACATAGCAACCAATCGGGTTCCAATTGGAGATCCAAAATAATTCCCAAGAACTGTATTGTGTCTTGAATCCATGACCGTATATGAGACAACAGGGGTTTCAGATTTTGAGTGAGAAACTCGGAGAGGAGTTCTGTTAATGAGCCCCTCCCAGAAACAATGGGTCGCCCAGGGGAATGAGTCAGGTCCTTATGGATTTTGGGCAATAAGTAGAGGTACTGTTGTTTGGGGTGGTCCACTTTCAAATGAAAACAGGTCTCTTTGGAGATAATGCCCTCTTCGACTGCTTTGTCCAGAAAGCTGTCAATCTCAGACTTGAATTTCATAGTGGGATCTAAAGGCATAATCATATAATATTTGTGATCCATTATCTGTTTGAGACCTTCCAGATGGTAATCTATCCAATCTAGGACCACCACCATGCCTCCTTTATCAGCTGGCAAAACAACAATATCATTATTGGACTTAAGTTCTTCTATACAGAGGTATTCTGCCCTCATAATGTTATCATGCATCACACAATCTTTACCAAGCTGTATATACAAATCCCTGAGAACCCTGTTATGAAAAATCGAGACAACTGGTGACATAGGGGGTTTAAACGTGGACCTATGAAAATGGAAAGTATCAACTACATCAGCGGCATCCTTGTCCTTGAAAAACCAACATAAATTAAGCAGGCAACAAAAATTAATGACATCCTGTGCAAACTCTTGTTCAGATACATTAAAACGCTGCACAAAACTTAAACCTTTGTTCAAGATTTTTATTTGTACGTCAGATAAGGCATAAGAGGAAATGTTGTGTACATTAGAAGAACCATTTAACTCCGAATTATCATCCTCAGAATACCCTCCAAATTTGGAGGGACCCTTGTGTTTCCTCCCCCCTTTTCTTGACTTATCTCTAAAGGGTGACCCGAGTTATTAGCCATGTTATTCCTCTTAGGAACTGGCGACCTATCTGTTTGGCTGTCTTCCCCTTCAATGTTGGATGAAGTGTCCTCACCAGAAGTGAGCAAATCCCTACTTCTTTTCTTGAGAATGGGTTTCATTCTTTTTGGTTTGACTGATTTGGAATTAGGCATCAAAAATCTGACATTCTTATGTACCTCAAATGGTCTCCCTCTGTCAAAGTCATCAAGGTCCCTATTAAACTTTCTAATTTTCCTCTCCTTCAAAGTATTTTCTAATTCCCAAAGTTCCTTTCCTAACTGACTCACCCTAGACACATAGCATGGCAAATCTTGAAATTTCACTAGCCCCTGACCAAGGGTTTCAACTTCACAGCTTTGTTGTTGTATGGTCCTTTCATAATATGCCACAAGAGCATTGACAAAACCCATAGAAGCCTGTTTCTGAACTGTCAGCCAATCATCAAGCAAAGTTTGATCAGCTTGTGGTACTAAGGACTGAAGCTTTACACAGAGCCCTCTTGGGGAAATTTGTTTATATTGGTATGCCTTAAAAAGACAAAGATGCCATACATTACTTCTAAGATGCTTAATGCCTTTAATTCATTTTGTAAAGGCCATTTGGCATTCATATGCCGGATCAGTATTAGAATTCGAGGGACCATCAGATACATGTTGTGAAGCTAGACCAAATATCCCTAAATCATTGGTGTCGGAAGACAAACCCCTAATAATAGAAGCGAAATCCATAACTAGGGAGTATAACCAGGGCAACACAATGTGTGTCACCAAACCATAACTGATAGTAAAGGGCCAAAAAAAAAAAGTTCACTGGCTTTTATAAACACAAGTGGTTCAGAGCATGATCTATCTCTATATTAAATTAATAGCCATTGGTGCTATCAATAGCCTTAGTCACATAAACTCAATGTGTTCAAACATAACACAAAACAGTTATGCACCAATAAGGCCAACCCAAAAATGTTAAAGTAGTATATATGTAGAATCAAAACCAAACATATTGAACCACAAACATCACAGGCCAAAGGAGAGGAAACACTTTAACATCCTAGTTGCCCAAATGCAAAATATGCAAATATTAATGGATATTCAAGCACTCATATGCTAAGGTTGTACCCCATCATCAATGGTAATAATATTGCTTAAACACTAGTGTAAACCAATGGCCCCAAGAAATCCCAGTCCCAATAAAAAGCATAGAAATGTCCAAATTCCTGCACCAAAAATGATATATTAATGAAAAATAAACACTTTCCAAAAAAGGCTACAACAGAAGCCCACAGCCACACTAAAACAAGGTCAATATCCCATATTCAGTGTAGTCAAATGTACTATAGGACCTCATAAAAAAGTCATGCCAAAACTTGTACCTATATAGAATATATACCAATATTTGGAACAAGGTAAAACTGAAGCTCAATGAAGGACCCTGATAATTCCAGAACACCTACTACCATATGTATAAACAATGTTCTTATTTACATCATCATAACATTAATAGGGTTACATATGAAAACACAGTGATGCAATGCATACAAAACACTAAACAATGCAGTAATAAATCAAACACTGGCTAGTAAATGTCTGAAAAATATAACCGCTGAAATGCAGAACAGCCCTTATGAACATAGACCAAAATGCAGCTTCAGAAATATATACATCCCATAATTTGTCAAAATGTATCCAAATGTAAAAAGTGTTTGTCCTGTGTCCTTGAAAATGCCAAATTAAGACCTCATCAGACTTTAGTATATCACAAAATGAATGTCCGCATATCAAAGTTGTTACTGACACACGCCAATATAAGCTGTAAACAGACACTACTAAGCCAAAAATCCACATATCACTTGATAAGAAAGTCCGTAGCTGTGTAAACACATAGAGTTCCCAAATAAGTAGAACTGAATAATTCACACTCTTGGCACTGAAGGCATTGTTAATAAAAGTCCTGATGTTAGCAAAAGTTTTATGGAAACGCCACCGATGACATAAGCAACCACTGAATAAAAGCGAGCTTAGGCAACACAGGCCACAAAGATAACAAAGGGCCCTATATATAATTCGACAACCATACATATGTTAAAACAAGAGCCATCGCTCAAATAGTGGGAAAACAGACAAACCAAATTCCCCCAATAGCATACAAATAAGCAAACAGTGCCGAATGCACAACTGAAATATAACTGGCCTTGATGAAACTCTCGCAATCCAAATGTCAACGACTGCTGGAATGTGTTGCACTCAACACAAAGTAAACCTCTGAGTGCAAACCGAGAAATGTGGAAATTAGAAAAACTCAGTCTCTGTCCCGTATAGAATATATCCCAATGTGGCTGGCGCAGCCACCGAAATAGAAAAACAGCCAAACAGGAAGGTCACCAACAGCGAGCGAAGAATAAAGCCTCCCAAATACAGAAAAGCACCCACATGTACGGCAAGTGCACAGCTCGAGCCAATAGAAACAACCAAAAGAAAAGAGCCAGCACAAGTCCTGTTTGGAAATGAGTGTATTAAAAAATACACATAATATAAACCATAGAAACAGACTGCGAACACATTAGCAACACAGGTGTTCCGCAAATTCCCTCAATATAACACTCTAATTCATGCGTCTAGCTTCCACCCTCAACATATCATCAGGAATATCCCGAAGTCTCATTTTCTCAGGGTCAAAAGAATATGTTCCAGTACTGCCACTCACGAGTATTTCAAATCGGATTTATGTGCCAGATTCAGAGCCCGGGGACACAGGGTTGGTGACATCCATGTGGCCAATCAGTATGAGGAATCATATGAGAGATCTGAATTATTAAGGTGCAGGGAACGGGTTTCTGCTCAGGGTTCTCAGATCAGGTTAGTTACCACTTATGGTAAAAATACCCAATCATTTATGGACATAGTTTCCACACACTGGAACATTTTAGGGGGAGAGTGTCCCTTTATGGACATTTTGGATGACAAATGCGCTTTTTCTTTTCACAGAGGTAGATCCTTGGGCTCTTTGTTTAGTCATTATAAAAGGGCCCGGTATGAAAAATATTGACACAAAGGACCATTACCGGGCATAAGTTGGTAGGTTGTCATCCCTGTGGTCATTGCTCAAGTTGTTCACATATATACAAAACCACTTGTTTTTCTAGTAAAAATACTTCCAATGTTTATGACATAGATTTGTTTGGCAATTGCAGCTCGACTTGGGTAATTTGCCAACTAGCTGCTCTTGTCAAGCTTTCTATGTGGGACAAACGTTTAGGCCTTTCAGGCTTAGAATTAGTGAACACTTAAGTGACATTAGGATACACAAGCAAACTTGTGCATTATATAAGCACATTTGTAACCAGCAGACTGGTCTGTTTAGATTTACCACCATTGATTGCATTGTGAACAGACTGGTCTGTTTAGATTTACTATCATTGATTGCATTGTGCACAGACTGGTCTGTTTAGATTTACTATCATTGATTGCATTGTGCACAGACTGGTCTGTTTAGATTTACTATCACTGATTGCATAGTGCACAGACTGGTCTGTTTAGATTTACTATAATTGATTGCATTGTGCACAGACTGGTCTGTTTAGATTTACTATCACTGATTGCATTGTGCACAGACTGGTCAGTTTAGATTTACCACCATTGATTGCATTGTGCACAGACTGGTCTGTTTAGATTTACCATCATTGATTGCATTGTGCACAGACTGGTCTGTTTAGATTTACTATCATTGAATGCATTGTGCACAGACTGGTCTGTTTAGATCTACTATCATTGATTACATTGTGCACAGACTGGTCTGTTTAAATTTATTATCATTGATTGCATTGTGCACAGACTGGCCTGTTTAGAATTACTATAATTGATTGCATTGTGCACAGACTGGTCTGTTTAGATTTACTATCATTGATTGCATTGTGCACAGACTGGTCTGTTTAGATTTACTATCATTGATTGCATTGTGCACAGACTGGTCTGTTTAGATTTACTATCATTGATTGCATTGTGCACAGACTGGTCTGTTTAGATTTACTATAATTGATTGCACTGTGCACAAAAATACTGACTTGGCTGGTTTACATCAAGTTCTGAACACCAAAGAAAAAAGTGGATTGTCAAACTGAGTGGGCTTTTTCCTCCTGGTTTAAATGAGAAGTTTTGATTGCTTTATTTGTCTATTGTTCTGATTGGTCTCTTTCCTATTTGTATGCTTATTTATTAATGGGCTGCTTTGGAATGCACTGATTTTGATTATTTGTGTCACACTGAGGAAGGCTGTTTAGCCAAAACCGGTTTGTGCAGTTTGTTCTTATTGCATATGTATATGCAGTCTGTTTCTATGGATTATATTATGTGTATTTTTTAATGCACTCATTTCCAAACAGGACTTGTGCTGGCTCATTTCTTTTGGCTGTTTTTATTTTCAGCTCGCTACAGGTTATATTCTAAGTAAAGCATATTAACTAAGAATTGTTCCTTAATGGTTTGTTGGTCAGGCAAGGTGCAGTCTATGAATGAATTAAGATACAGAGAAAAAAGAAAGTTTCTGTATGAGACCAGCCTTGAAGTACTTTTACTAACTATGTAAGGAATATGTGTACATTCTCTAACTTCATCAGATGGTGAATAAGTAGGTTCATAGGTTCATAGGATCATAGGTTCATACTAGGCTATCTGCCCTAGGGCATTTATAAGCCTAGCCAGAGTGTGTTTGGCTTTCGCCACCCATTTTAAATTAATTTTGCTATGCCCTTTTTCGAGGTTAGTATACTGTGCCTCTGTCTAACAGTGACACAGAAGTGATACCCGGGGTAAACCTATGATCTCCCATCCACTCATCAAGATTCCTCTTGAAGAGAGTCAATGAGAGACTCTGCCTAACCTGGACTGGGATTTTATTCCAGAGTGAAGGGAGCCTCTGGGTTATGAATCTGTCCCTCCAGCATGTCCTATTTATTTCAGTGCTGAGGTTCAAGTCTCTTGAGCACATAGCTCGATGGGATTTGGATTTTCTGAGGTGCAGCATGTCCATTAATTCCGGGTTGGAAATGGCTTTATAAGTCAGGCACAGATCGCCTCTGAGCAGGCGGTATGTCACTGAGTAGAGCTGGAGTTTCTTTAACCAGGCAGCATATGGCATCTGTTTGAGCCCTTTGATCCTCTTGGTGAGGTACTTTTGGGGTCTTTCCAGTTGCTACAGGTGTCTGGTAAGGTACCTCCCAAAAGGGGCATTGTACTCAATTATGGGCCTGATGAGGGATGAGTAAAGAGGCATAATGACCTCCCCTGATCTAGATGCGAACCCCTTCATGATTAGGTGGGCTATATAAAATGTTTTTCAAACCACTTTGGCCACGTGGTTGTCAAATGAGAGATTGCTATCAACTTGGGTCCCAGGTCCCTAATTACTTCTTCTGTACTTAATGGATTTCCACCTATGTGGTAGTTTCTGGGCACTTTGTTTTTGCCAAAGGGGATGACTATACACTTTTTGGCATTTAGCTTGAGGCCATAGCTCTGGCATCAGTTGTCTGTTTCTATGAGGCCCTTTTGGAGGATGCCTGTGTCGGCTGGAGAGTTGATTATGGCACCCAGTTTGCAGTCATCTGCGAACTTGGTCAGCCACAGTCCTTCCATGTTGGCATGTACCTCCTAGAAATATATACCGAACAAGAGATGTCCCAGGACTGAGCCTTGTGGGATGCCACATGTAACTGGTTTGGAGTCTGACATGGCTCCAGCAATTCTAACCATGTGGTTTCTGTCCTTGAGCCAGTTTGTAACCCATCTAGTGACTTAGGGGTTTATATTTAAGCTGGTGAGCTTATCTATAATGCCCGAGTGGGGTATTGTATCGAAGGCTTTTGCGAGGTCCAGGTAGGCTGTGTGGATCACCTTCCCCTCATCAATGGCCTTGGTGACTGTTTCAAAGAAATCGACCAGGTTTAAGAGGCAGGATCTGCCCTTAACAAAGCCGAACTGGGTAGGATCCAGTGTCTGTAGGTCCCCAATATCTTTATTTATGAGGTCCATGATGATCCTTTCCCTAGCTTTGCAGACCAAGCTAGTAAGGCTTATGGGGCGATAGTTTTCAGGATCCGTTGAGGCACCACCTTTGTGGAGAGGGACCACTGTTGCTGTATGCCACTCTTTGGGTACATATCCTGTAGTAAGGCTGAGATTGAACAGTAGTTTTATGTTTGCGTTTAGCTCTTCTTGGAGTTCATGTAGGATGCAGCCCGGGACACTGTCTGGTCCCATTGATGCTGTGTTTTTTGCTTTGGAGAGGGCGGCTCTTACCTGAGCATCTGAGATGTCAGGGGGGCAGCACTCTGCTGGGATAGATATTTGCCCTTCTGGTGGGGAGGGGGGGGAGAAGTTTGCGCTGAAACTGTCAGCTAGGATGTTGGCAATGTCTGTGGGTTCGATTTATTTTTTGTCATTTTGGACTAATTCTGAGCATATCTGGGAATTCCCACCCAGGTTCCTAACATAACTAAAGAAAGCCTTGTGATTATCCTTAGTGTCCTGTGCAATTTTTCTCTCGAAGCTGGCCTTAGATGATTTTATGAGTGCCCATAGTTTTTTGCTAATACTGATCAGAGATGCCTTCCCTTTTTGGGATTTTGCTCTATCATGTATTAGCTTCCTCCTTCTATTGTATAGTTTGTTTATGGCTGGGGTCCACCAGACAGGACGTCTGCCTTTGGAGGATTGGGTCTTGGTTTTATTTGGGATTGCATGATCCATGCATTCCTGAAGGTGTTCATAGAATGCGTTTATAAAGGATTCTGTGGTCTGGGCCATATTTTCCACAGGCTCGGGGGCTTTGAAGGATTCCACCTCAGTTTTGAGGAGTGTGAAATTTGCTTTAGAGAAGTTTTTCACTGTGTTTTTCTGGGCAGAGGGTGGGGTCGGAATGTGAATATCCAGTGAGATTAGTTTATGGTCTGATCTTACCAGTGAGGGATACACTTCTGGTCTGGAGCATAGAGTCCCCATGTTGGTGATGATCAGGTCCAGTTTGTTTTCCCCTCTTGTGGGAGTGGTAACAAGTTGTTCCATAGCATTTGAGTTTATAAATTCTAGGAACCTTTGGGCTAGGGTGTTGGAGCTAGAGTAATGCTCCCAGTCTATGTTTGGGTAGTTGAAGTCGCCCAATATAATTGTGTTTGGAGAGACCTTCATATTTTCCAGTGTTCTCAGGAAGGCCGAGTGGGGTTGCTGTGTTTGGGAGGGTGGTCTGTATCAGGCTATAAACTGGAAGGCAGTTTTACCCACTGTTAGTTGCACATGGATAGTCTCTGATGCTTCGTGCTGTGCCACCAACCTGAAGGTGTGTGTATCTTTGATGAATATTGATTCTCCCCCTCCTTTTGTGGTTCGGTCCAAGTTTTGTGGCCGAAAAGCATGGCATGAGGTATAACCCGGTAGTGCTGGGGTGCTGTCGGGAGCCTTGAACCAGGTTTCTGTTACTGCACAGATATCGATGTTCTCCATGCTAAGGAGAGTTTCGAGTGCGTGCATCTTGAGGTTTAGACTTCTGGTGTTGAGTAGCATTACTGTTAGTTTCTTATCCCTTGTGATACCTATGGTGGTGGGTTTGTCTTTTGAGCCTTGCCTAAACAAGGCACTATGGGGGAAGCAAGAGCCTTTGCCAATATCCGAAAGCCCAGGGGTGACAGATGCAAGCCGTCCCTAGTGAAGCATCGTGGCTTGTCGAGCATGTCATCTCAGGCTGACAGGCATTCGATCCCCTTTGAATGACACCAATACTTAAGCCAATTGTTGAAATTGATCATCTTGTCTTCATATTGTGGCATCATTCTTGGTGAGGGTAAGATGCTACTCAAGGTCAGGGTCATACCGGCCTGGGCTACATGCTCAGAGAGCTCCTCTATGTCTCTTTTCATGTAATCCAGGGAGGTACGTCTCAGGTCATTCACACCAGCATGGACAATGACCGAGTCATATTTGTACTTGCCTTGGAGTGACCTGAGTGCTTGTGTTATGTGGCAGATCCTAGCACCCGACAGGCAGCTCACCGTGACCTTCTCCTTGTTCAGCCTGGTGAGCGGGACATCAGTGTGCCTGACGATTGAGTCACCTATTACAAGTGTATCAGGTGTGTTGTTTAGCCTTAAGGGCTGTGACTGTTCGGCACTGTTCGGCACACTGGCTTTGTGAGCTATGTGTTGCACGTGTTTTGTTTTGGGGTAGCGGTGCTTGGGTGTCTGCTTTGGAGGTCTCTGCTGCTTAGGCAGATGTTTATTTAGAGCCTCCGAGTATGTTTTTGTGTGTTTATGTGTTTGGTTTGCTGTCGTGGTAGGTCTATGTGACACTGGAATTGTAGTGAGTGTGGATTCCTTCTCCTCCTGACTGGTTACGCCAGTACTGAGTTGAGAGAGCTTAGCCTCCAGTTTGGCTATATGATTGCATCTCTCACATGTCTTGGAATTTGTTGGGAGGAGGAGAGGGTTGTTTGTGTACATGAGGCAGTTGTAACATTGCCTCAAGATTCACAGATTCACCAGCTGGACCGGAGAGGAGATTGACAACTGACCTTTGGACATGCTAGAATAGTATTGGGAATTCCTTTATAATTGAAAAAAAAGGCCAATGGGGAACACGGTACTCAAGGGGAGTTTGTGAGGATGTAGTGCTTTTAATTTTTTAGTGCTGACTTATATAATTGCTTTAGTGAGCAAGTGCCATGTAACTTAAATGCAATGTGTTACAGGTTACTTAAATGCAAAAACGACAAACAGTATCTTTCAAGTGAAACAAGGAAATAAGTACAGTAAGCAATGCAGATATCACTAGGGATCCACAGAAGCACTGAAAAGCCATGTTTTAGGTGGAATTAGTGTTTCAGGGAAATAAGCAAACAAACAACAAGCATACAAACAAAGCTAGATTCAGCAGGCCTGGATCTAGTCTATGCTACAGCAAAGAAGGTGTACCAATTTCAGTAAGAAACAGTTAAAATATGCAGGCACTATAAGCCTTTAACAGAGTCCAGCCTCTCCTCCCACAAGAGTGGAGACCACGAACCTTCTTAATGTAAAATAACTGGCCTGAAGCCCAAGTGCTTAAACCAGAACTAATACACTTTTAGAATAACAGACACTGAGCCCTCAATCAGCAGTTCCTAACTTAGAAGGATGTAAGCTACCTGTCCTGCCACCACAGTGCAGGCCACAAACCTTCCTAATGTAAAACAACTGGTCTGAAGCCCAAGTGCTTAATCCAAAAGACTTAGAATGATAACTACACTTTAATCAAGTTACTACCAAGCAGTAATAAATACAATTGAATACTTTAAAGAATGCCTGGATTAGTGCTCAAGTTATACAAACAAAGCTAGATTCAGCAAGCCTGGCTATAGTCTATGCTACAGCAAACAATGTGTACCAATTTCAGTAAGAAGCAGTTCAAATATGCAGGCACTATAAGCCTTTAACCAGAAATTCCCAGCTCAGAAGGGCAGAGTCCAGCCTCTCCTCCCACAAGAGTGCAGACCACGAGCCCTCTTAATGTAAAATAACTGGCCTGAAACCCAAGTGCTTAAACCAGAATTAATACACTTTTAGAATAACAGACACTGAGCCCTCAATCAGCAGTTCCCAAATTAGAAAGATGTAAGCTACCTGTTCTGCCACTACAGTGCAGACCACAAACCTTCTTAATGTAAAACAACTGGTTTGAAGCCCAAGTGCTTAAACTAAAAGGCTTAGAATGAGTTACACCAAGCAGTAATAAATACAATTGAGTACTATTAAGATGGCCTTAAAAGCAAAATAAAGTAGGAAGAAACACAAATACAGTAAAAGCAGATAATTTTTTTTTTTTTTTTTTTTTTTTTGAGTGAGCAAATGAGATGGCCCAGGAGTTACAGGACAGAAACAAGTGCAAATGCAGGCCTTCAAATCAGAAAGTTGAGAGAGATGGAAGACCGCCCAAACGGCCAATAACTACAAATTCTGGGCCAGAACCACTCCTTATGTGGTAGACAGGTTACCTAATGCTTACCACTCCCACTGATAAGCTAGAAGGCTTTCCTCCAACACAGAAAGGCTTGGGGGACTCAGAAGCTTACAAACAGTCCTGGATACAGCAAATCTGTATCTGGAACACTAATTACAGGAAAGGTAGGAAACAGGCTTACAATTTTTTTTTTTTCAGAAAAGTAGCAAAAACAGCAGTAAAATCAATTCACATGCAGTGCAAGCTGGCACACTTGAGTATGTAGCAATATTAGTCCACACCCAGTTTGAAAAAAGTAATTAAATTAAAAAGGACTGTGCAAGTGCAGAAAGGGTTTATTAGGTAGAATGCAGTAAAGAGATGGGACTGGGGGAGTGTCCTAGATCAAATCTACAGTGGGGCAGGCACTGTAAAAGCCACCAAATTTAAACTACAACCAAGAACAGGGAGGGAGGTGGGGAAGATAGTTTCAACAGAGATGTGAGGAATCACAGTGCAAATTATAAAACCAGAAAAATATATACTGATCTCTGTATATTTGCAGAACAGTAAGACAACAGATATCTAAGCAACAATTTAGCTCTATAATACAGAATAATACAAAAAATATACTCAGCTCTATATATTTGCAGATAGTCTTGTAAGGATCTCTCTCAGTGCACAGGTTCCTGTATTCTGCACCTGACTTGATTAGAGCTGTATATAGGGAGACAGTTACTTTTCTGGCATATCTATCAACCACATGGACCAAGAGTGCATGTCCAATTTCATAAACTTTTCAGACAGCAGATGTCGCATAGGTATCAAATGAGAGGTCATCATCTACAAGGATTAAAGATCTTTTTACCAAGTGTGTTCATCTGTTAGTTGTTTGCCATTAACAGTGTGTGTATTGATATATATATACATATATATATATATATATAGTTATATATATATATATATATATATATATATACATATATTTTATATATATATATATATATATATCTATATATATATATATATATATATATATATATATATATAGTGTAGTGGGCAAGTCAATTTGTAGCCAATCTTAAGTGCTTCTTTTGGGAGATGGTATCATTGTGGTTAATGACAATGCTAAGAAGACTTCAGTGCTCTGGAAACTTGCTGTATCAGACACTGGAACAAGTTCTGATATATATGAAAAAGTTGCAAAAAGGACATTTCCAAGGACAGAGCTTTGAACATTGTCACTAGTGATGCAGGATGTTGGGAATAAGAGTATTTTTACCTGTTGTGTTGACCATGGAACTGATCATGGACCTAAGTGAGTAATAGTTTATCTACATTCCGAGTTCATGTTTATGTTTCTTAAGTTTCATAAGTCTAAGGAACACTATTTTGGTTCTAAAACTATCAAGAAACGTTAACTCTACCACATCCAGGTTACATACTAAGTCACCAAACCACCAATCAAGGTTATTTTTATACATTTTCATATTACTTGAGTTCCTAACCACAAAAGGAAACTTGTTCCATAGTACTGGTATTGTAAGTCTTATAAAAAGCTGCACCATCCTTGTCCTGAACAGTTCTGTATAAATATATATATATATATATATATATATATATATGTATATATATATTAAGATCACTGTTGCATAGTAAGTGCAAGCCAGTATGTCTTTCAATTTTTAATATTGCTTGAAGACTAAAAACATGAAATATTCTGCATGCCATTATCAGCTTGCATCTAATATAATGGCACTGGGAAGTATACAGTTCTTTTTAATTGTATTGTATTACTTTTGCATATTTCCATATAAAACAAATTCACTGGCCATAATATTTTATTAATAAATTTACTTTTCACTCTTCGTGAGGTTTTGAGGAGTGTAGATCCAAATATATTGTAATACTCAAATGTCGTTCTAATGTAAGATTTATACAAAGCAGCTAAACTGTCACTATCTCTGATGGAAAGGTTTTCCATCATTATATATATATATATATATATATATATATATATATATATATATATATAAATATAAAATCAGTTATTTGCCATTTGTTACGTGTACACACACACACACACACACACACACACACATATACATACATATATATATATATATATATATATATATATATATATATATCTATATACAAAAAGCATCCATATGTTTACCAAATTTCAGACATTCACTTTAGCTCCATATATGATATTAGATATAATTAGATATATGATATTAATATATTATTATTATTATTATATTAATTATTATATATGATATTAGATAGCATTAGATATATGGAAGGGTTAATAGTCAGTAGGCTTGCTGAAATATATTTCACAGCATTTATCAGTATTAAATGTCAAACAAATGGAGTCTGCCCATGTAGATATTTCCCTCATGAAATTATTGATTCTTTTCACATCTTCTTAATTAGAAAATACAAACTACAAATCCTATTTTAAGGTCAGCTGTGTCTTTGTCAGCATAATTTGTTATAAGTTGTAGTACCCATCACAATATTAAAGAGCACAGGGCCCCAAACTGACCTCTGTTGTATGCCAGATCTAACTGGTAACTAGTTAGAGTCAACATCTTGATTTCTTTCAGATAGCCAGAACATAACCCACCTGATGATGTATGTAATAATGTTAGTCTTTTCCATGAATCTGTAGATAGTCAGGAGAGATAATAAAACAAAAGCATTGGTAAATAGATCACACCTGTAGACATGCTTTTAATTAAGGCTAGGAAGGTCATAACAAAAAAAAGAATTACATTACTTAGGGGGACTTCCCTTTAACAAAACCATGCTGAAATGCAGCTAATAATCCAAGAACATTATCAGTGTAGATGAAATCAATCATATGACATTTAAAGCACTTATCTAAATTGAGGTTAAACTTATGGGGCAGTAGGTCTTGACCTCAGTAGGTTAGCCAAGTTTTCATGTCAAAAATTCTGGACATGTACGAGAAAGCAAAATATGTTTAATTTTGATACGCCCCCCATACACACACACACACACACACACACACACACACACACACACACACACACACACACACACACACACACACACACACACACACACACACACACACACACACACACACACACACACACACACACACGCAGCCATTTCAGTATTCCATTACTTGGCTATTTATCCATTTCTCCACAGTTGCCATAAACACTGTTCAAAACTCTGTGTGCATATTGTCCTCTGGTTTGCTTCTACAATGATTACAGATATTTGGATTTAATTTAAAACTTTTATTTCAAATGTTAAAGCATAAACCACTGATACATATTTGCTAAACAAAGCAATACAGTCTCACAATGAAAACAGCATTAAACCTTCTCTGCCTTTGAAACTCACATTCACTGAAACAGCAGTGAAACCCACATTCAAAGAAAATGCATCTGGCCATTACCTTTGGGCTGTTTTCATATCATAGCCCTCTTGTGCACATTTTTAAGACTGTGCAAAAGTTCTATGATTCACCTTCCTGATTGTATTAAATTATAATATGTAATAATTAAATTATATCCCTTGTATAATACAGCACCACTAGTTAAAGCATGTTTTAAATTTATAGTTTAGAACATTTTTCCATTAAGCAATGAAACAAAACATATGAACCAATAATGACAAAACTGCCTGATTCAGAACATTTCTACCATAAAAGACCACTTAAACTTATGTCATTACAATCCACCGATATCAGTCAATATCCACAATCTCTGCAGAAGTAAAAGTCATCTGAATAATTCTACATTAAAGAGATCTGTAACTAATGAAAATGTTGCTGCTAGCAAACAACTTTATATCTCAGTGTTTCATTTAAAAATTCAGTGCCTATTTGCATTAAAAAATGGTAAGCTGGTAATCTGCCCTTCTTCTTGACCTAAGTAGTATTGAGGAACAAAAAGTTGATAAAGAGCTATTTTCTAAAAGACCTTCCAGAATATCAGTGCATACATTATGAAAAGACCCACTGTTATATTTCCTTGCATACAATGCTTTTTGTTTTCTATCTCTCATACAGACACACACTTTATCCAGAAAATGACAGAAATGAAATCTAAACCAGGAAAATAAACTGTTGCTTCGTTATATGCCAGACTAAAGAAGACTGTTAGCTAATGAACCAAGGGACATCAGGCATGATAAGCATGAAGAAAAGTCTGGAAAAAATTTAGAAAACATGACTGTTAATGGTGCTAAACACATCTGCTTGTCAACACACACTGTGTGATCTTTTACACCTGCAGATATTTCAGAATATGTACCTGTAAAAACAGTATGGGTAGTAAAATAAACTCAAAAATGACAAACATTTTCAGAACCTTAGAATTACTACCAGTCTGCTGCAAGCTGAATGGAATGTTAATGCAAGCCTGAAATTTAATTGCTAACCACAAAACAAAAACAAGTGTTTAAGTGCCATCTAAAACAAAACAAAAGTAAAAAAAAAAATCATGTTATTGTTTACACATTTAAATAAAGTATACATGAATATAAGGATAAACCCAACAGCACTGATTTTCTGGCATATCTGACATGTACTTGGAATAGGGCGTAAAACAATGGTGTATAACAGGCAAGCACACACTATTCGATTATCTCTGTATCACATCAGCAGTATGCAAGTCATGAGCACGGGAGATTAATTTATAGTGCACTATTCCTTACATAGACAGAAAAAAAGTGTGGCACTACAAATTTTCTGGTTTGTACTGTAAGTCTGAGGAAATAAATCCTTTTCTTGAAATTCTGAAACTGTAAGTGTAAGCAGAAGGAATTTTTACTTCAGAGTTAGTATATGTAAGTAATGAAGGTATGGGGGTACACCTCCTGCAGAAAATGTTTTTAATATGTAACAGTGAATTTTGTACTGCACTGTTATTTTCACAGAAGTGTACTTAAAATATTGACAGTCTCAAATCTAAGAAAAATGAAGTGCTGAATTTTCAAACAAGGCAACCAAATATTTACAGTTAATTCAGAAAAACTAGAAAGACAAAGGATGACATCACAGAATTAATATACATTCAAACATGAACTCTCCTAATTTAAAACAGTTCTGCAGTAAAAGAAAACAACCAGCATTTGAACAGCAGAATGTTACAATTCATGTTTTCTTTCTGCATGGACATAATGTTCTTTATTTGGTAATTCTGGAAAGCTGACCAAATTATATTGTAAAAATAAACAGGTTTATAAAGCTGTAGCCCCATGCATTCTTTTCAGTGACAGGTCCTGAGAGAGACCTGCATTAGCTTTTGCATCTACATTACAGATTGTGATATGATACCCAACCTTAATTAAAACTGTGACTCCATTATGATATGCCTCTGAAGGCAATGATCAAGGAGGTAAATCAGGTTAGCATGAAGGAAATATAGCATGAACCACACACACACACACACACACACACACACACACACACACACACACACACACACACACACACACACACACACACTCACACTCTCCTACCACTCTCATTTGCCTGACAGTTCATGGTGGTCCACTGCAGTCCAAATGCCTTCTGGAGAGTGGAGACTAGAATTCAAATTCCACCCACCATGTGGAAGATGAAGATGCCATGTAAAGAATGAGAATCTTGGCTTCTGCGTCTGTGCGATGGTGACCGGAAGCAAAGGGCATTCTTAAAAAAAAGTATTTTTTTTAATTAAAAGAAAATAATGTATTTATTCTGGACAAGAAAAGGCAGTCTCCATTTTCTGGACAGTGTTCCTTATTTCTGGATAGTACAGAAGAATTCTGGACAGTCGGCAACCCTAGACCTCAGCTTCTTTTTGTGTATATAGTGGTCACATGGAAACATTTCCATAAGGGAGGAAGCTTTCCAGTGTATAATAGTTTATTAATGATGGGTTTTAAGTGGTTTTAAGTAGTACTATAGTTTCTTTGATGTTATATGTGACAATAGGGAAATACTGCCAGTCCAGCTATCTAGAATTTTGTAAATGATTATATGTCACTTGAAAATATTAAAAGGATTTATATAGAATTGTTACACTGCCAGCCCAGCTATCTGGAATTTTGAAAATAATCATATGTCATTTGTGAATATTAATATCATTCATGTGCTTGTCTTACAAATTTAAGAGAACTATATGTTATGTGTATATTAAACTACTGGTGCAGAAATGTATGTTATGTACTGAGCTTCAAGAATGTAACCACAGTGTACCCTACTGGGAAACAGCATAAATGTATATACGCTATATACCTGTGCAAATGTATGTTTTAATAGTAGAAGCTGGAGCATACAGAGTTAACTTGCAAAACATCAAGAAAATTAGTTGAAATTAAAAGTATTTTATGATGTGCTATAAAAGTTAGTTAATGCAGTAAGGAGACAAGATGTCTAGAGCTAGAGGTTTGTTTCTATTGTCTTGGAGAAAAGTAATAGCTAAGTTTAAAATGTAAAGTGTTTCTATTGCTCTATGACTTCCTAGCAGCTGCACACTTCTGAGAGATATGTATTTCTGACACAGAGGTGTTAAATTCTAACTATCTGTTTAGCCTGGGAACTGAAGTCAAGTGACAAAGAGTGATGTCATCTGAGCTAATCCAGCAGTAATGTTAATTATTAATTTAAGAACTCTCTCAGAGAAAAACTGTGTATTTTTCATCTTGTCTTGGACCTAGAAACATCCATTCATCATCATCTGCATTTGCCTTGTTCTGTAAGTTATTTAGGTCATAGTATCTTTTAGATATAGATAGGAATATAGTAAAGATTAGTTTAGATCCTTTCTGTATTTATTTGAGACTGTCCTGCAATGTTGTTTTAAAATATTTCCTGTGATTCTGAACTCTTTAGTTACTGTGTTGTTTGAATATTTCTTGTTCTTTTATTATTTATTATTAAATATATTTGAACCTTTTTAATTGTGGCTGGTTTGTTTAGAGATATTTAAGCTCTTAGAGTATTTGCATATGTATTTGGTGACACTGTATAGGCCACTCCAATAGCCTTGGTCTTAGGCACACTTACCATTTGGATAATAGTAACATTACACAGTAGGACTGGTCACCCTTTGTAAGGGCCTTTATAGTAGCTGATAAGTAGGGGTTGGTGACAGTGATAACTACATTATTGTTTGGGCATTAGGGAGCATAGCTAGAAAACATGTGCCAGCCTTTCCCAGGTGTGTGTGTCTGTGTTTGTATTTAAATCAAATCTCAAAGTGTGTGTGTGTGTCAGCTACTTGGGCAGGGACACGAAGCACTGGTTGGACAGAGAGGGTGCTGGAGGTCTTGGCTTGACTCCTCAGCTGAGATGTTAACCCTACATCTGTGCCAGTGGGTAGTCTTATTGGGGATGTTGAGAAAGAGGGAGAAACCAGCCTCCAGACTGACTGTGCTCTCTGTGTGCTCTTAAGGAACATTATACTTTACTGTGTGTGTACTTGTCATCCTCCCATTGTGTATGTCCCTCACTGTTGCCAGTGATGAGGACTAAGGCTGCCTGATTACTGGGCCAGTGCAGGGGCATCTCATTATGTATAAGAACAGATGGAACAATGTTTGGTCACATAGATATTGTCTTTTTAATGCATTGTGCAGCCTTCTTTATAGAATTGCTGCAAATGAAGGGTCAACAAGTATCCACATGAGTATTGTAATCTAACATTTCACAACTATTAATTTGAGTTGTACCACAGATGTTTATAAAGTAATAATTAATTTCAACTTAGACTGTGATCATAAGTTGTTTATTAACTTTCAATGAAGAAACCAATGTTTGGTACTTCTGTTCATGTATTTGTAAAAGTCTTTGCTGTTTGTTAAACTATTGGCAAAATTTGATTCATAAATATGTGGGTTGGTGCTACTAGTCAGTGAGACATTTCCCTGTGGTTCGTTTGATTGGGGATGTATGGCTGAAGTAACATTCAGCTGCAGAGACGTGTGACTGATGCACATTCCTTTTGGGAAAAGATAAGCATGCAGTGCCATTTCTGCAATTCTAGTAACCAAATGCACAGGGGAAGATAATATCCATGGCGCTGAAAGCACCCAGAGAAGCAGACAGTATGAAAGCATCAACAAAGCGTTATCTGGCGGACATGTTTGTGACAGAAAAATGCAGTTTACAATGGGCAGTGCCTATATTATTGGTGCATGTCAACCATTGCCCCTCACAGCTTATAGGTAACATTACCTAAAAACATATAAATAAAGCATAATCGTGACAAAGGTAGCATGCAGGATTTCCTCCATACTGTAGCATACTTCTGCATGTTGTACTTACATAAGCTTGTACTGTACAACACGTATAATATACATTACTTTCCCTGCCCATATGTACTCATTTGGTGATGTTGTGGGCAAGGAACTGTGTGCTTCTCTTTACCCACAGGAAATCTGCATCAGCCAAATGTCTCTGCAGTCAAATGTCACTTCAGCCATGTGCCCCCAACCAAATGTACCACTGGAAAATTTCCAGCTGCCTATGAGCCTGAATCCAGTCACTGCTCTATTAAAATAAATTAAATAATCTAAAGATTAGGTTTTTACATTAGTTCAATCTGTTAGAAGGTGAAAATCAAATTGCTTTTAGTAATCGACCCAATAATGTATTTTTTATCAAGAATTTTATGAATGAGAAAGAACAATTGAAACTAAGGTTTACTTCCTATTGTGGTACCTCATCTTTCTGTGTTAGAATAGTTTTAATAGCCTTTGTTTTTCAATGAGCAGTGGAGAAGCTGTTCTGTGTTCTGCGGGGGAATGCAGAAAACTGAAATAATTCTTTGCAAACCTACACTGGTTCTTTCTTTGGTAAAAAGTCCAATATTTGCAGACAGAACTTGCTAGTTCCCTTCCAAGATATACATGCTCTTCATTACAGTAAATAGATTTCCTTCCTTCTTTGGATGACAGGTCTCAAGAGACAGAATGATGAAATATCACATTTCTCAGTTCCTGTACCAAAGTATAGTTGCAGGTTGCATAACAGTCCTCTGTCATGTAACCACATTAGGCTCCTTCTCTTAGTTTAGAGGTGTTCTGCAGCTCTGTTTTTGATAGCTGAATAGCTCAGATGACATTGAAAATCAACGTTGATGAGCCTACAACCATCTCTGTGGAAAAATATCTCTTGCAAAAAGGAGGCAAAACATGACCCAGCTTTGTTTTTCCATTGCTGTGGTTAATCTGAGCTGTGACACGTACTGTTTGGTTTCTATTAAATGAAATGAAACAGCCAAATAGCTTTTTTTTTTTTTTTACAAATAGAGTTATAATGGCTACTAATCCTACCAGAACTTTTAACAGTATATATCTGCCTTAGTATATCCTTCTTTGTTATAAGCTACAGACATGCAACCAGCACCCTGCTCTGTGTTCTCTGGAGTATCATTTTAACATTGCTGTTAATTATTATTTTATTCAATTATTATTTTATTCAATATACCACTCAAGCCATTACTCCTAATCTGCTATCTTTCTTCCTTGATATGTGCATGTCTAAAACATCCTCACTTTGAATATCAATGAGTGAAATTTGCTTAGGTTATAAATTCCAAATATAATTAATATGCTTGAATTTACTACTTTATGACTTTCCATTAAACATTTGGTCATGTTGTATATGTGGTATAACACCTCTGTGTATATGAAATGTTTATACTGTATGTTAGCAATGTTCTCCTTTCCCCATGGTTGTGCAAATATGGAGTTAACATATGTAAATGTGGGGGTATGGCTGGTGCTGGAGTTTGCCCTCCTGCAAAAATCTGTTTTCAGCTGTGGTTTGTGTTATGTAAATTTGTGTTTACTATCAGTTGTGCTTAGGTAATTACTTCATTATGAAATGTTTCTCACTGTATCATAGGTGTATCACCCAGAACTGGCACCTTCCACTTTTAGTCCATAACGTAGTGTTACTGTCTTCCTTCAGTCATACCACAGTGTATCCACAATCATGAAATTCTTCTCAAGCCTGAACCTAAACCTGTGCTAATTTGTGCTTTGGGCTTTAAACACCAAAATCAATGAAAGAATGATATAAGCATTATTATATATATTTACTTGATGTTTTATGGAAAAACATTTTATTTTCAACCATTTCATCTTTTGCAGTTTAAATGGTCAATGTAGTAAACCCATCCTGCTATATTTTGGTGATAATTTTGCAACAAACCTAGGCCTTGTACATCATGAGTTCTAAACAAGAAGACTATTCAGACATTAAGCTACTTAAATTCTAAACTCTCTGCATTTAATTCAAATGTTTATTATGTTTTAAACACTATTTTAAACCCAAGTGACTTTTACAGTGTATAAACCTAAATGACTTATTCCAATATATACAGCATAAATTATTAGGTAGAGCTTTGTTTCATGCATGCATTATATTATGTTTTCCAAAAATTCACTAAAATGAATTTAAGAGTTTCTCTTTGGCTTAATATGCAGCATTGCTCCCCCTGTTTATTGAATATCGTAAATCTTAGATCTTCATAGCATAAAAAACAACAAACTAACTGCTTTGCATGCTTCCTGAATGATGCTCTGCATGTGGTCAGGACTTAAAAATTATCAACCATTACTAAATCACTTTAAATGATATTCTGTTTATATAATCCTCACAAGATGTTCTATTGTTTTAGATTGTTAATATTTTTGAACTTTAAATGATGTATTTTAGTATGTGTGGCACAGTTTCATTGTTAGTCTACATTACAGGTACTGAGCACCTCATCCTGGTCACTGTCTGGAGCAAAAACAATCAATAAAACAATCTTAATTATTTTAAATGATACCTTTCCCACATGTCTTCAAAAATATCTCTTTTGTAGTTATTTGATCTTCAAAACATAAATGAACTTTTCTTGTGTGTCTACTATTACACCAATGATGAATAATTTCACCAGACTGAATATATTATCAAGCAAAATAAGAGGTAAATATTAAAAGAATGCTGCCCAAATGAATAATTAAGCCTGACAATAAAACTTTTTACATAAGTCACAAACAACTGATGTGTACCCCTTTTTATTTGTTCTTTTTTTTGCATTTGTTGCAACAGTAGTAGTGATTATCATAGTGTTAATTTTTTTTTGGGGGGGTGGAATTATTTAAATCCCAGCTGAAGCTATAAAGATAGAGCTTCTGTTGTCATTCTGAAACTTAATTTTCTGTGAAACTAAACCCCACTGCATGATATCATGTTAGGTAAACAGTGCTGGCACATGGCAAGCATTTTTTTAAAGATTTGCTCTTATGTTTTTCTGGACTTTAACTGGGAAAGGATAAAAGTAGTATAACTGTATTCCCATCCAGTTTTGTAATCTAATCAGTATTGCACTTTGTTTTTTCCTGCTTAACACAGCGGTATTTTTCAAGGAGTTACCGATAAGTTTGCGAAATGATAAGATGGGTTGTATCTGTGTTTTGTAATGCCAGTCCCTCCATGTTTGTTGTAGTTCATTTTTAAAAAAATCGTATGAATGGTGGGTTTTGCTTCTGTGGAAATAGTTACTCATTTATGTATGGTTTGCAGGTGTCTAAACCAAGACATGACCCAGGATACTACAAGCCCTGCACAGCATGCAGGACTAGTGCAGGAGCTCCAGCAGGCAATATGTCTGCTGTGTGATCCAGGAATAATCTGTAGGGGCATGCACGAGTGCTCCTGCACTAGTCCTGCATGGACTCAGCCCCTGTATGTAAGCTACCCCATTTGCAGGAGAATTCCATGCAAATGAGGTGAACTTGTGATCCAGGAAGCTGAAAAACGGCCATGCAGGACTAGTGTAATTTGCAGAAATGTATTCTGCCAGTAACAGAGTACATTTCTGCAAATTACAAAACGGAGCCATAACAGCTCCAAATAAAGGGTGGATATCATGTAGAAAGCATGCCAATGGACAACTATAAGGCCACTGGCATGGAAAACACTTGCAAAAAAAAAAATCAATTTTTTTTTTTAGCCAGTCTCAGCTGTTTAAGCATAGGGCAGCAGTGTGCAAACGGAATCGGGGGAAAATAAGAAAAAAAAAAAACTAAAATAAGCATTCTAACCAAAATCACTATTCCACCATTATATTCAGTGGCAGGCAGAAGACAACATGGCCAGTGAATAGTGGTTGCTAAGGGGTGAGGCTCAGTGTGGGACATGTAGCTATGCATTAGCAGGCAACCCTATGCAAATGAGGGGAATGATAGTGAATCCCAGATTTCCCCTGCATGCTAGGCAGCTCCCAACAGTGTAAGAGCAGGAATAGCTTGCTGCAAGCCTAGGAGTTAGCTGACATCATAAGGGTGTGTGTCAGGCATACTGTAAGCAGATTAGAGCCCTGTGGCTCAGGTTTGCTCCTAGCTTAGCACAGCTAAGCAAGGGGGTATGTCTGAGGCTGCCTAGCACTCTTTACATTGCCTAAGTGGGTGTGTGTGTGCTGCCACTAGATTTTAAAGGGAAAAAAAGTAAACCAGAAAATAGCAGCTCTGTGTACATTTGAGCACTGTGTTTGCTCGGCAATCCCCCAGGCTTAAATAGGAAGGCAATGGGAAGGGAAAACAGCAGTAGGAAGGTAATCTAGGAGAACTAGCATAGCTGGCAAGTGAAATATATCAGAATCAGCCAATTACACAGGCAGCAGACCAGCCCAGTCCAGAATACTACTATAAACTATGCAAACACCTTCCGCCTCTGGTTTTTCCCATAATCTACACCACCGGTGTATACAAGCGGGGAACTTTTAACAAACAAAACAGAAAAATTATAGGTGCTGCAGCCGCTATCATACAACATGTGGAAGAGGCTGAGGGTGGTGAGGATGAGAATGCTGTCGACCAACCCACATTGAGGAGACAGAGAAGAGTGTAAAGACCCAGGGTAACCTACCAGGGGCTACATGAGCTGGCAATAGTGGAGCACTATAGGGTCAACAGGGACCTCCTACAGCAAATTATTGAGCTGTGCTGACCATGCCTGACACACCAAACTAACAGAGGGGACCCCATCCCAGTGGATACCAAGGTATGTGTAGGCCTAGGAATACTAGCCACAGGTATGTCCCAATGCCCAACTGGGGATATCATGGTGATCTCACAGGCATCAGCATCCAGAGTATTCCACTAGATCCTGGATGCCATGTCAGCACATGCTGGTGAGCACGTATATTTCCTCAACGCATGTGAGGTGTTGGCCAGCAATATGCATCTCTTCCACCAAATAGCAGAATACCCTGAGGTGGTGGGTGCTATAGACTACACGCATATATGCATCAAAGTACCACCCGGTGATCAGGGCAGGGTCTACATCAACCGGAAGGGCTTCCCCTCTATCAACTGTCAGGTCATGTGCGATGCCCAGGGCATTATAATGAATGTGTGCGCTGGCTGCCCTGGAAGCTATTGCAATTCCCACATCTGGCTTCTGATGCAGCTGTACCAGAGATTTGGAGTGGGGACATCCCTTAAGATCGCCTAGTTGGGGATACTGGTTACGCACTGGAGCTGTGGCTGATGACACCCATCAGAAATGCACACACACCCAAACATGAATGGCATAATAAGGCACATGCACAGACCAGACTTATAATAGCGTGTGTGTTTGGGGTGCTCAAATCACGGTTCCGGTGCCTGGACACATCCGGTGGAGCCTTGCAGTACTCACCAGCTACATGTACTCACATTGTCATTGTATGTGCCATGCTACACAATATGATCCTGTGGAAACAGCTGCAGCAGAAACAGCACGGGGCAGGGCCACACAGCCACCCACCAATGCCAAGGCCTGCACAGGCACAGAGTGACTCAGAGGAGGAACAACCTGAGCCTGCCCCAGTAAGCAGATGGAGGCATGCCCAGTATGCCCTGGCCTTGGCAAAGAGGCAAAGCATAGCACATACACTGACACAGTAGTTACCCAGGGAATGATACGTATCTCTGACTCGCACATACAGTAAAATGGATGCCAAACATCACACTACCTGTGTTCAACCATGTATAGGGAGTGTGCTATGTGCATTCGACATAGGCAGCCCTCCAGCACCATCCTCAATACTGGCACAACCACAAGGTAAGTCACTCAACCTACCAATTGCCAAATTAAGTAGAATGCATCATTACCTGTATCTATGGTATTGATGTGAGCCTGCAAGAGAATCAGGTGGCTTAATGGTATGCCAGCAGATAGTAGACACCTATAATGGCACCATGAGATATGTAACAATTACTGGTGTTACCATAGTAGCCAGTATTACACAGGACAACAAAACCCACTGCAGGAAATGTGCTGGGCCACGTGTGTCCATATGACTCACACATGCCAGTCAGGGAGGTTCACATACCCAGCAACAGTCTCAGCCAGCAGGACAGGTGTAGACAAACACAAACAAAGGCTGTGCTATGGCCTCTGAATGATGCCTATGGGTAACCTCCCCCCCAGGCCAACACAGACAGACTACAGCAGATCAGGCAGTAGGATGTTAGTTCTGAAGGGTGGGGAGTCAGAAACTAATATGTAGGTCAAGCAAAGCTAAGACCTGTAGTACACTGATATGCCTCTAGTCAGCATGATAGTTTAGAATACAGAATGAAATGGAGTACCTGATATACCAGTACAGTCATAGAAAATGTGTACAAGTGTCAGGTGTGCCCGCCCATCCTATGTGGAAATGTAGAAACAGTCAGGTGTGCCCTTCCAATCCTATGCAGAAATGTAGTAACAGTCACGTGTGCCCCCCCAATCCTGTGTAGAAATGTAGTAACAGTCAGGTGTGCCTCCCAATCCTGTGTAGAAATGTAGAAACAGTCAGGTGTGCCCCCCCAATCCTGTGTAGAAATGTAGTAACAGTCAGGTGTGCCCCCCCCACTCCTATGTAGACATGTAGAAACAGTCAGGTGTGCCCCTTTCCCCATTCCAGCGTAGAAATGTAGTAACAGTCAGGTGTACCCCTCCCAACCACTGTGTAAAAATGTAGTAACAATCAGGTGTGCCCCCCTCCCACAATCCTGTGTAGGAATGTAGAAACAGTCAGGTGTGCTTTTCCCAACCCTACATAGAAATGCAGTAACAGTCAGGTGTGCCCTCCCAAACCCATTTAGAAATGTAGTAATGGTCTGGTGTGCCCCCCCATCTGATGTAGAAATGTATTAACATGTATGTGTAGGTATAATACCAGTGGAGCACAGATGTCCAGAGGTGGCCAAGGTAGCAGGATAGGTTGCAGCATTTGCACAATATGCAGGTATGTGTGTGTTAGGTTGGTGTGTGTTTCATATTGCGTGAGAGTGGTCAGTATGTATGCATGTTGAGGTAAGACCTGGTGCCCATTGCCCACTACTTCTGATGACAGGGACAAGTCCTCACAACTGCAGTGCCAAAGACAATTCCCATCAGTATAACACATGCTAGCAGTAAGCCATTGTAAATGTATGGTGGTAATATGTGTCACCATCTGAAAGACTGACATGGCATGGCTGTTGGGCTAGATATACAAGCAGTACACGGGGAAATTACACCAGACATACAGTATATATTGTGTCACTGTGAAATGGAGACTCCCTTGGAATTGCACATACAGGTATGTATCACATTATCTGGACTTGTAGTAGAGGATACTGATGTTGTTTGCTTGAATACTTGCAGATCACAAAGGAGGTAGGATTGATGTATTGGGAAACAGCTGATGTACCTGCACATGCCAGCATAAGTGGAATGCCCCATGCATATCTGTGTGTCAGATGCAAGTAGTGTCCATAGCACACATACACCCAGCTCACGCAAACACCACCCACAGCTACCTCTCGGGCCATATCCCTGCTGTGGGGAATGGGTACAATATGACCCCACCTGTATATGGCAATAACAAAAGAATGTATCATGCAGTGCAGGTGTCCCATGCAGGTGTGTCCCTAGCCATAGGTAGCACCCTGCCAGCATCCACACCACCTGATCAAGACTGATAGAAGGTATTGGCATGAACACCTGGCACACCTACCCTGTTATCCCAGGGGAATATACTGTATGGCGGTCTGAGACTGTAGGACTGACAGAATGCAACGGTCTGCCACATCTGGCCCACAACAGCACCTAATAGCCCACAGGCTTCTGCCAAAGGTCTGTGTCTCACACATACTCCCAATGCGTGTTATGTCATAGACACCCAAATAACAGCACAACACACTTCACATAAGCCATATGCAAGGTCATGTGGACAAACCACAGTAGCATGTCAAACATGTCCCACTGCATGAACTGTGGACCAACACCAACACACAGCTGTGATGGAGGGATACCCTTAAGGAAAGTTTTAGAGAATGTATGCATAATTTATGGAAGAGGATAGGATAAAAGAGTGGAGGCGGGAGCATGGGCAGCATGGAATGTGCAAGGTCCGACACAAAGCTGTGTGCACACACTATCCCTGGCTGCAAACACATAAATGGGTGGCTACATACCTGCCCATACACCACAATAGGGGTAATGTCCTGACTCATAGCCCCTGCTCTGGATAACCTGTGCGAATCTCTACAGCTGTGAGGTATTGCCACAGCAAGATAAGGCCATACTGTCATGTCAATGGATGTACAAGTATGGGATCCTCTGTCAGCACTGTACCAAGGTGCTGAACCAGATACAAAGACCCAGCAGCAAGTGTCTGCAGCTCCCCCTCCAGAATGGCATAACTTACCATGAATATGTAGGCATCTGCCCACAATACCGGACACAGCTGCAGTCACCCTTGTTCCACAAGATATCACTGTGAGCAAGAATGTCCACCTGACAGTACATGAGGACAGAAAACATCACAGTGCATGACAGTACACATGTCTAAATATCTCTGCTAACAGCAGTACCATGTAGCTGAAGCAGCACAGACACAATCACCTACAGTACACACTATCCCATGCACAGTTTGTCCCCATATTGCCAAATGATCGAATGATACCCTCCAGAAACAGTTTGCTACCTGTAGGTGTACAACACAAAGGTCTGAACTGGAGTACATACTACCTGGAATCAATCCACACATTCAGTACAGAAGGGCATACTGGACATGCTCGCACACTTAAACAAATGAAGCCCATGTCTGCAAACAACAGTGGACTATACATATCTGGCAGTTGCAGATGTTAGTGCATACACTCCACAGTATGCACCAGTCATGCTTTGCACACACACTGGATAGGAATAGAGACATATATCCAAGGACAACACACTATAGTAAGTTAAAAGTAGACGTACATAGATGTGTGGAAGAGAGTGACTGTGACAAGGAGCCATCCATTATGAGGCCTGTCCCACCCAGCACACAGCCAAATGACTACAACCACATGAGGTGTAAATGTCACTCACTGTAGGGATTAGCCACTGGTATCCATCAGCATTACAGACTATGTGGTGCAAGTGCTTGCTGTGCAACATGACTGTACAAGGAAGTAGTCATCTAGCAACTGTATACATGTACCTGTGGAATATAGCCCTGCCTGTGCCCACATGTGGTGTGTCAACCACTAGATGAATGGGTTATGGCCCATGCACACACACTGCCCTCCCCATAGCCCTATTATGACAAGCCTGCTGAGGTCATACACTTTGAAATACACCTTTGGGAAAGGAGTAGCCCAGTAATCTCCGTGGCACGTCCTATAACTGTGTACTGCTGTAGTGTGTTAAACTAGTTAGATAGGAGTTCTAATCCCAGACATGGCAAGTGTGTG